>NW_017670368.1:652954-663758 GCF_001879085.1 Nicotiana attenuata | reverse complement strand
GTGGGGGTGGGGGTGGGGGTGGGGGTTACAAATAAAAGGCAGAACTGCAATTCGTTTGTACAGTAAACGATTCTGCATTATTCTATTTTTATATATAGGCAGTAGGGAGCAAGACGAAAAGCTGATTTGATGTGTTGATCCATATTTAACATTAATTTATTATGAGTTGGGATTGTAGGTTTTAAAATTGGTTTTAAATTCGATAAGTTACGGTGTAAATAAATTGTACAACCGAATCACTTAAAGCGAGAATCCTAAATAACCAAATTGATAATATGATCCGAGCTAATTTAGTTGGATTTGAATTATAATACTTCTAGAAAATTGTTGAATTCCGACCGCCAAAACGGTAGGAAATCGATAGAAAATCACGGATTTCGAACTAAAATTAGTCGGTCGAAAATAGTTTTAGACCGAATCCGTCGGTGATTTCCGACCAAAGTAGTCGGATCGACCGAATCGGTCATAATAATTTAAATAAAAAATAAAAATAAATATTTACCAAAAAAATAATTAAAAAATAAACTTTTTGACTTTCCGACAGAATACGTCGGAAACTGTTAACAAATATTTATTATTTTTTATCATTTTCGACCGAACTTGGTCGGAAATCTAGGTGTTTTTTTTTGAAAAAAATAGTAATTGTCCGATTGTTTTCGTCAGAAATCAATCTAAATTTTTAATAAAACTGAACAGAATTCTGCTCAATTTTGAGTTGCACCACCTCTCAAACAAATATAATACAATAATGCCGACAACCAATCAACAAATATCTTTGAATGAATTAAAATGGCTAAACAAATGGTTCCTATTTAATAAGACTAGCTAGTTATATTTATGATAAACTGGTTTAATTTGGGGGAGCAAATAAAAAAATAGTTATAAACTTTTGTCATTAATTAAATAATAATGTTAGTCTTTTAAAGTAATAATAGTAATAATAATAATAATCACAGTACATGATATAAAAACAAAAGGCATAGAGGAGCAGCAGGTACTAGGCGGTACTCCAATTAACTTGCAGAACCACTGTGTATAAGTTTTGTTTTATGTAGACTTTTTTTTAATGATTTTGGTGTGTTCATAAGGTCTTTTCGGGGGAGTCCGAAACTTTTTTTATACTTTTTTGAACAAAAAGCACCTTTTTAATGCTAAAAAAAAAAGTTACATAATTAGGTAATTCGCAGTACTATTCGCAGTACTAAAGTAATTCGCAATACAGTACTGCGAATTATTAAAAAAAAAAATATTTTACCTAATTCGCAGTATAATACTGCGAATTAGTAAAAAAAAAAATTTTTTATGTGATTATTATGTGCGTGAATTTCAGTTACCGATGAAATTTTGTTAGATTAAAGAATTAAATTAAAAATTCTTGAATTGGATTTAACAATTATGTATGGTCTTCCAGGCTCGATATTTGAGGCCCGGTAGCACCAACTTATCCTTAATTATTATGCGTGTCAATTTCAGCATTTTTACAATTTTGTTAATTTAATAAATTAAATAATTAATTATTGAATTGGACTGAGTAATTATCTATGAGTTCCGGAATCGATATTTGAGTTATTTGACAACATATATTAATTTGTTACTTTTGTACGTTTATTTTTATAAATTAAATAATTAATTTTATAAAGTATTATTGGATAGCGTTTGCAGTTACTACATACTTAAGGCTCTATATTTTGCATTCTACGCTAAAAGGCTCTATATTTACTACGCTAAAATATTCTATATTTTACTACACCAAAAAGCTCTTTATTTTATTACACTATTACATATAAAAATAACAAACTTAACATTCATTTTTTTAATAATTCGCAGTACTAAAATATGAGAGAAAGAATCGCTATTGTACAGTGAGTAGGGCTCTCTTGCGTGAGTTAGCGTCAATACATATCAACTTGTAGTAGTAACCATCTTATCAACCTGTCAAGTATCACCTACTACTTCCCTTTTCCCTATAATATTAAAGCTCTTCCTTCACTCCTTTGGTACTAATCTAATCTTGCGTCATTCTTTTCCACTGCTCTACAAAAAGTTAGGTAAAAAAAAAAAAAATTAATAGTAATTCGCAGTACTGTACGGCGAATTAGGTAAAACAAAAAAAAAAAAATTAAATAATTCGCATTACAATACTGCGAATTATTAAAAAAAAAATTTTTTACCTAATTCGCAGAATAATATTGCGAATTATTAATTTTTTTTTCAATAATTCGCAGTACTGTACTGCAAATTACTTTAACGACTAAATTTCCGTTAAGGTAATTCGTAGTATAGTACTGCGAATTACCTAGTTATGTAACTTTTTTTTAGCACTAAAAATGTGCTTTTTGTCCAAAAAAGCATCAAAAAAGTTTTGGATTCTTTTTCGGGGCATCTCCAACCTTTTCCCCATTTTGGGAACAACTTACACCAGTCATTCCCCCATTTTTTTCCCCAAATTTTTTTATATTCTTCTCTCTCTTCTATATTACATTATTATCTTTCATCTCAATTTCATTTTTTTATTTCCATTAAACAAATTCCATCTTTTATTTTTATTAATTTGTAATTTCCATAATTAAAATAATTCCATAAAATTTTAAATAATATAATTTGTAAGCAATTATTATAGATTAACTAATAATTCAAATAAAAGTGAAATACTAGCGATACAAGATTAATTAAATACATATTACATAAATGATCTATTAATTCAACTTCAACCTCTAGTATTTTCCCATAAATGATCTATTAATGCATTACGAAGTGTAAAATAAGCATCTTTGTCCTTAATTCTTCTATGTCGAAATAAAAATTCTTGAAATAGTTGATTTTCATCTACTGTCATTTCTACATAAAAATAATAAATGCACGAAAATTAATTTACCAAACTTAAGATATAATATTAATATTATAAAGACATTACATAAACATAATTAGGTATATATAGAGAGATAAATTAAAAGATTAAATAATAAAAAAATAATAATAAAGTGATGAATAGTAATGGGGGAGATGAATAGTGTACCCCATATTTAAGGGAACACTGTTCATTTCCTAGCTAGCTGATTGAGTGGTCTTCTCATGAAAAAGTGGTTTTGCTTAAAGTTTTGGTTATAAGATTTTTGTGAAAAAAGTACTACATATTGGTCATAATAATAGTCTCTTTTCACTGATGTAGCTATAAATTTACATATATATGATTTGTTTTTGCTTTTTCATTTCCTAGCTAGCTGATTGAGTGATCTTTTCATGAAAAAGTGGTTTTGCTTAAAGTTTTGGTTATATGATTTTTGTAAAAAAAGTAGTACTACATATTGTTTATAATAATAGTCTCTTTTCACTGATGTAGGTATAAATTTACATATATATATATATATATATATATATATATATATATATATATATATATATATATATATGTTATTTATTTATATATAAAAAGTACCAGTACTACTTTATAACCTAGGGAAATGTATCTAGTTGTTCCTTCCTTCCATCAGAGAACATAAGTTCTTAGCTAGCACACTAGTATAAGCAAGAAATTGATATTCATTGGTTATTTTCCAAAGTCTAGTGCTCAAATGTTCAGCTAAAGCTCTTTTCCTGAATCTAAATTACTAATGCAAGGCTTCATTCTGTCGAAATCTAATGTACATTATCTAAAAGGTAACTCTAAATGCCAAAATAAAGGCACCAATGATCATTCTGGTGAAAATTTTAACAGCTGAACATTTGAGCACTGGGCTTTGGAAAATCAACCCTCCACCAGAAAATAGGATCGCAAAAGTGATGTGACCCATGAAGAGTTGAAAATCTTATCCTCTTGCTTCTCCATATCAAGATGCAATTTGGTTCGATCTTGTTCCACGACAATCAAGACATCAACATAGGATAATGGAAACCTACATATGTAAAGTTGTTATAAACTATAGTCCGGAACCCAGTTGTGATTCTTTTGGACTAGTTGGTGCCTTTCTTATGCTCTTGCACCTATAATTTCTCTAACTAAAAGAATGATAAAGAAGCAAAGTACAAGTAATACTAATCTTCTTTTTCTTTAATTAGTAGTCCTGCCAATTTCATCCGATATTTTAAAATGGATAATTTGATATCAACAACAATCTACGGTGATGTGGCAGTTCAATATCACATTTCCCCCCATAGATTTCTGATTAAATTGTAAGTGTATTTATATTTTGATGGATAATTGTTAAATTCATATTTTATTGCCTATTAAGTTGCTGTAGAAATTAATTCACATTTTACTGTCTGTAAGGTCATATACCATAAACTTTTTATCAGGGATGTAAATGGACCAGATTGATTCGATTTTTATTAAAACCAAACCAACTATATCGATTTGGATTGGTTCGATTTTTGCGAGTTTTTCGGGTTCTTTGTTACTTAAAAATTATTTCAATCTTACTTTATTAAAATTTTTATAAATAAACTTATGTTTAGTAAAAATTAAAAAATTGACAAATATATTATCTATTAAATATTTTTATGGACGAATTTACTTAGTAACACATGATAGTTTAGTTATTTAGTTGTTTGACAATAATTTTGGTTGATATACGCTTTCAAGGTTAACCAAATTTAATAATTAAATATTAAAATCAATATAATACCTTAATAATAATAACCACTTCAAATTCGAAAAAGATTTAAGAATTTAACGTGCATCCGCCCCTGATTTTCTTCCCACAATTGTCACACTCTTTATTCTTATATACTTTCTTGACTTTTATACACCAAAGTTGAATAATCAAACGAGAACAAGTATATAAATTGCTCCCGCCAAGTTAGCCATTGGTTATAAGTGTGAAGAAAGAGGCAAAAAGAGTGCCTCTTATTACTACCTTTGACGCTTAACAGCTTGTTTGAATGGTTGTTACTCATTGTATTGTATTGTATTATTACATTAAATATGATGTTTATTTTTATTGTTATTTAAATTTTATGGTATTGTAATAAATTCGTCGTTATATAACAACGAAATGTGCCACTTTATGTAACGATTAATTTGGTGTGGTCGCGTCGTTACTTTGTCCTTTTCTCTCAATCTCACCCTTCATTATTATTAAATAATTTTATTTTATTATTTACCATGACTTTTTATATAATAACTTTACCCTGTATCATAACTTTTCTTTATAATATTGCAAGTTGATTCTTCATATTGTTGGTGCATGGTATCATGAAACGATGATGTAAGCATTTAAATTTTATCGAATTTAAATTTATAAAATAACTTGGACCACGATAAATTCAAGACACTAGTCCAAACAAATATTGTGGCTAGTAAAATTGGTTATTTATTTAAATTCAATATATATGTGTTGGGCTAGTCCATTCAATTGGACTACAAATTAAATGATAAGGCAACTTCATTAGGCCCAATATGCCATCTTCCTAGAGGCCCAGTTGGGTGCCACATGTCAAATGACGTGGCACGCCAAGTCAAACAGAAGATCTAATGGGATCATGCCACGTGTCAAAATGACCAGTCATGCCAAGTCACATTAAAAGGGTAATGAAATCGCGCCATGTGTGCAAGTGATATGTTCTGGCCAATCAAATGCGGCCTTGTCACACTTCGATTTGATTGGTCGGAAAGAGTTTGTTCTCATCACAATTCTTTCCTACTACAACTATAAATAGAGGTGTTCATAACCTAGAAAAGGGACCGGAAGTTATAACAAGAAGCAAGAGAGAGCTCGTGGATCAAACACCGCAAATTTCTCCACAAGTTTCAAGCTTCAAGCAATCAAGTTCAAGCTCAAGAACAAAGTTCACGTTCAAGAAATCAAGTTCAAGTTCAAGAACGAAGAACAAATCAAGTATTCAAGCTCAAGAACGAAGAACGATTCAAGTATTCAAGATCA
This sequence comes from Nicotiana attenuata, assembly GCF_001879085.1. Lineage (NCBI taxonomy): Eukaryota > Viridiplantae > Streptophyta > Magnoliopsida > Solanales > Solanaceae > Nicotiana > Nicotiana attenuata. Next base: position 657,879 of record NW_017670368.1, on the reverse strand, counting down.
AGAACGAAGTCAAATCAAATACAAGGCGTTCAAGATCAAGGCTACTTGTTCGTGATAAAATTCGTGGCAACAATTAAAGTGTTTGCGTACGGATAAATCAAATACAAATTCAAGATCAAGCTCAAAGGCCCTTGAATTTATACTAGAAAAGTAGAATCAGAGGAATCATAGAGATTGTACACTCAAATATTCAAAATCAAATACTACGATTGTTGCGATATTTTCGGTCTTGATTTTATTTTCTCGTCCGCAAATTTATTGTCTACAAATTCTGGCACGCCCAGTGGGACAATCTCTACCTCTCATCTCAACTTTTCATTCACCAAATACCAAGAACATTGAAATGGCTTCAAAGAAAATCAACTCCGGTTCAACTTCCACCAAAGCTGCTAACTCCAGGTTCTACGCTGATGTGGAAAGCATCCTCGATGTTACCTTTGGAAGCTTCGGACCAGTTACGAGGAGCAAAGCAAGCTCTTTAGGACAAAAAGCACCCCAAGTGCCGTCCGCGTCAACCCCTGTCTTCGGATCTTCATCCTCAAAAGGAGCAAGTTCTTCCACAAACGCATCTGAAGGAGGAAGCGATGTTGCTGAAAAGATCAAGAAAACTCTTGCTCTGCTTGACCTCTCCGGATCCAAGCACTCTGCTATGAAGGAAGATGATGATGCTTCAAGTGATGGATCCTCCCCACTTACAACACATAGCGTGAGCCGATCAAGGATCAATCTGTGTGAAAATCCATGCTACTCTCCGTCGTCCACGACAATCATGCAAGCTATGGTGACAAATACTTCATCCGTGGAGGAGCAGTTGGCAAACTTGACGGAAGCAATCGCTGGCTTGACCAAATGCATGCAAAATCAAGAGGCTAGAATCGATAAGCTAACAGACAGGGTGGGAAGAAGAATCCACCCATGCACCCGGCAAGCTCCCAGAAGTTCTAGAGAATGACTCTCCTCCAAGACAAGCAGCGTCCACTAAGGCTATCCCTGTCTCATCTGAAGGGATGATTCCAATCGATCAACTGAAGGAGTTCATCGAAGGAACCATTAAGAACAAATATGAAGTTGCTGCCAAATCCTCCCTTACATATGCAAAGCCGTACACTGCAAGGGTCGATATGTTGAAGATGCCTGCTGGCTATCAACCTCCGAAGTTTCAACAGTTTGATGGTAAAGGTAACCCAAAGCAACATGTTGCGCACTTCGTGGAGACGTGCAACAATGCTGGGACTTATGGAGATTACCTCATCAAGCAGTTTGTCCGCTCGCTAAAAGAAAATGCTTTTGACTGGTACACGGACCTCGAGGCTGGATCTATCGATAGCTGGGATCAACTAGAGCAAGAGTTCCTCAATCGCTTTTATAGTACGAGACGTACTGTGAGTATGGTAGAACTTACAAATACTCGTCAACGAAAGAGTGAACCAGTTATCGACTTTATCAATCGTTGGAGGAATGCAAGCCTCAACTGTAAAGATCGCCTTAGAGAAACTTCTGGCATCGAAATGTGCATTCAAGGCATGTATTGGAGTCTTTGCTATATCTTACAAGGCATAAAACCCAAAACATTTGAAGAAGTAGCAACTCGTGCACATGATATGGAATCGAGTATGGCTACAAGTGGAGATCAAAGGTTTCCTGACTTTGAGCCTCATGATGAAATAGAAGCAAAAGATGCTCAAAATGGGGGCAAATATTCATCCGAAGATGAAACTGAAGAGTCCATGCAAGTCGCTATGCTCCTTGACGCATGAGCCTAAACTGCAAGTCGTAACGCTCCTTGACGCACGAGCCTAAACTGCATGTTGCTACACTCCTGGCCCGCAAGAGTATAAACTGTGTATGGCCCAAAACAAAAGTCCGCTAGGTTGAAAATCTCGAAAGAGGCGGCCTAGGCAAAAGTTAGGACATCAAAAAAGTCTGCTAGGTTGAAAACCTCGAGAGAGGCGGTCTAGGCAAAAGTTAGGACGCAAAAAAAAAGAAAAAAAAATAAACTCACCCATTTCGAACTACGGAATGACTTTATCCTCTTCACCGAGGTACGTAGGCAGCTTAGAGTTTCATTCTAAGTTCAGTCATATGAGTTCAAAAATACATATTACCCAAGGCATTATTCAAATGGGGTATGATGGAATATATTCACTTGATTGACACTTGAAAATTAGGTGTACATGTATTCTTTCGTTGAACTCTCTATCTTGACTTGATGGGTCAATGTGGGTAGGTCCTACATATCAAATTGATGTCTTTAATGGAATGATGGTAGCTTCTTTAATAAGAGGCTAAGTGTTCAAGTTAAAGACCCGATTTAGGTCAAGTTGATTTTTCAGGTTTGTTACATAATCAATTTGAAGTGTTCAAACCGGCTGGCTTTTTAAATTAAGGTCTGCAAATATGTCCCTAAAAGGAGGAAAGACGAGGGCGAATCATATAATATCCAAACCAACATGCCAAAAGAGTTAACTCTTCCGATCAAACGAATTGAGGCAGTAAAGTCGTCCTCAATGCCGCTTGCAGGGTTTGTAGCCCAAAATCGTTTGCAGAATGTGGCACTCCCTACAAAGCGAACAGATGAAGGTTTTGACCCTAACGCTTACAAGCTATTTGCAAAAGATGGATACAATCCCAACGAGCTGTCAAAGTAAGGGAAGCTACCATCAGAAGCTGCAACGAGGCAACCACGTGAAGGTCTGGGATACAAGCAACCATCACCAGTGCGCATCTCAATAAGAAGGGCGAGTAGCAGTTATATCACTGATGAAGAAAATGCTCGACTTCGGTTTGCAGAGTTGGAAGCTCAAAAGAGTCTTGAATGTTATCAAGCTCGATTATCTCGCGCCTTCAATAAAAGAGTTCGTCCGAGATCCTTTCAAGTAGGAGATCAAGTCCTTGCCGTACGAAGACCCATAATTACTTCCCATAAACCTGTAGGGAAGTTCACTTCAAAATGGGATGGGCCATATGTCGTACAAGAAGCTTATTCAAGTGGGGCTTACAAGCTGGTTGATGCAGATGGTATGAGAATCGGCCCTATCAACGGCAAGTTTTGAAGAAGTATTATCCATGAAGTCGCAAGTCATGATTGCTCCTCGACATACGAGCCTAAACTGCAAGTCATGATGCTCCTTAACGCATGAGCCTAAACTGCAAGTTATAATGCTCCTTAACGCACGAGCCTAAACTGCAAGTTATAATGCTCCTCAACGCACGAGCCTAAACTGCAAATTATAACGCTCCTAAACGCACGAGCCTAAACTGTAAGTTATAATGCTTCTTGGCACATGAGCATATATTGTATGTACCGAAGCTCCCCAAGTTTGAACTAAATCTTTAAGACGTGAAGCTCTTCAAATTCGAGCAAAGTGTTCAAGTTGCAAAACTCTTCAAATTCGAGCGAAGGCTCAAGTCGAAAGCTCTTCAAAGTCGAGCAAAGACTTCAAGTTGCAAAGCTTTTTAAATTCGAGCCAAACTTCAAGACGTAAAGCTCTTCAAATTCAAACAAAGTGTTCAAGTTGCAAAACTCTTGAAATTCGAGCAAAGACTCAAGTCGAAAGCTCTTCAAAGTCGAGCAAAGACTTCAAGTTGCAAAGCTTTTTAAATTCGAGCCAAACTTCAAGACGTAAAGCTTTTCAAATTCAAACAAAGTGTGCAAGTTGCAAAACTCCTCAAATTCGAGTAAAGACTCAAGTCGAAAAACTGTTCAAAGTCGAGAAAAGACTTCAAGTCGAAAATCTCGAAAGAGACGGCCTAGGCAAAAGTTAGGACATAAAAAAAAAAGTCCGCTAGGTTGAAAACCTCGAAAGAGGCGGCCTAGGCAAAAGTTAGGACGCAAAAAAAAAAGAAAAAAAAAATTAACTCACCCATTTCGAACTACGGAATGACTTGATCCTCTTCACCGAGGTACGTAGGCAGCTTAGAGTTTCATTCTAAGTTCAGTCATATGAGTTCAAAACATATTACCCAAGGCATTATTCAAATGGGGTATGATGGAATATATTCACTTGATTGACACTTGAAAATTAGGTGTACATGTATTCTTTCGTTGAACTCTCTATCTTGACTTGATGGGTCAATGTGGGTAGGTCCTCCATATCAAATTGATGTCTTTAATGGAATGATGGTAGCTTCTTTAATAAGAGGCTAAGTGTTCAAGTTAAAGACTCCGATTTAGGTCAAGTTGATTTTTCAGGTTTGTTACATCATCAATTTGAAGTGTTCAAACCGGCTGGCTTTTTGAATTAAGGTCTGCAAATATGTCCCTAAAAGGAGGAAAGACGAGGGATAATCATATAATATCCAAACCAACATGCCAAAAGAGTTAACTCTTCCGATCAAACGAATTGAGGCAGTAAAGTCGTCCTCAATGCCGCTTGCAGGGTTTGTAGCCCAAAATCGTTTGCAGAATGTGGCACTCCCTACAAAGCGAACAGATGAAGGTTTTGACCCTAACGCTTACAAGCTATTTGCAAAAGCTGGATACAATCCCAACGAGTCGTCAAAGTTAGGGAAGCTACCATCAGAAGCTGCAACGAGGCAACCACGTGAAGGTCTGGGATACAAGCAATCATCACCAGTGTGCATCTCAATAAGAAGGGCGAGTAGCAATTATATCACTGATGAAGAAAATGCTCGACTTCGGTTTGCAGAGTTGGAAGCTCTTGATGAAAAGAGATTGGAAGCTCAACAGAGTCTTGAATGTTATCAAGCTCGATTATCTCGCGCCTTCAATAAAAGAGTTCGTCCGAGATCCTTTCAAGTAGGAGATCAAGTCCTTGCCGTACGAAGACCCATAATTACTTCCCATAAACCTGTAGGGAAGTTCACTTCAAAATGGGATGGGCCATATGTCGTACAAGAAGCTTATTCAAGTGGGGCTTACAAGCTGGTTGATGCAGATGGTATGAGAATCGGCCCTATCAACG
>NW_017670368.1:615025-651265 GCF_001879085.1 Nicotiana attenuata | reverse complement strand
TGGAGACGTGCAACAATGCTGGGACTTATGGAGATTACCTCATCAAGCAGTTTGTCCGCTCGCTAAAAGAAAATGCTTTTGACTGGTACACGGACCTCGAGGCTGGATCTATCGATAGCTGGGATCAACTAGAGCAAGAGTTCCTCAATCGCTTTTATAGTACGAGACGTACTGTGAGTATGGTAGAACTTACAAATACTCGTCAACGAAAGAGTGAACCAGTTATCGACTTTATCAATCGTTGGAGGAATGCAAGCCTCAACTGTAAAGATCGCCTTAGAGAAACTTCTGGCATCGAAATGTGCATTCAAGGCATGTATTGGAGTCTTTGCTATACCTTACAAGGCATAAAACCCAAAACATTTGAAGAAGTAGCAACTCGTGCACATGATATGGAATCGAGTATGGCTACAAGTGGAGATCAAAGGTTTCCTGACTTTGAGCCTCATGATGAAATAGAAGCAAAAGATGCTCAAAATGGGGGCAAATATTCATCCGAAGATGAAACTGAAGAGTCCATGCAAGTCGCTATGCTCCTTGACGCATGAGCCTAAACTGCAAGTCGTAACGCTCCTTGACGCACGAGCCTAAACTGCATGTTGCTACACTCCTGGCCCGCAAGAGTATAAACTGTGTATGGCCCAAAACAAAGTCCGCTAGGTTGAAAATCTCGAAAGAGGCGGCCTAGGCAAAAGTTAGGACATCAAAAAAGTCTGCTAGGTTGAAAACCTCGAGAGAGGCGGTCTAGGCAAAAGTTAGGAACGACAAAAAAAAAGAAAAAAAAATAAACTCACCCATTTCGAACTACGGAATGACTTGATCCTCTTCACCGAGGTACGTAGGCAGCTTAGAGTTTCATTCTAAGTTCAGTCATATGAGTTCAAAACATATTACCCAAGGCATTATTCAAATGGGGTATGATGGAATATATTCACTTGATTGACACTTGAAAATTAGGTGTACATGTATTCTTTCGTTGAACTCTCTATCTTGACTTGATGGGTCAATGTGGGTAGGTCCTCCATATCAAATTGATGTCTTTAATGGAATGATGGTAGCTTCTTTAATAAGAGGCTAAGTGTTCAAGTTAAAGACTCCGATTTAGGTCAAGTTGATTTTTCAGGTTTGTTACATCATCAATTTGAAGTGTTCAAACCGGCTGGCTTTTTGAATTAAGGTCTGCAAATATGTCCCTAAAAGGAGGAAAGACGAGGGATAATCATATAATATCCAAACCAACATGCCAAAAGAGTTAACTCTTCCGATCAAACGAATTGAGGCAGTAAAGTCGTCCTCAATGCCGCTTGCAGGGTTTGTAGCCCAAAATCGTTTGCAGAATGTGGCACTCCCTACAAAGCGAACAGATGAAGGTTTTGACCCTAACGCTTACAAGCTATTTGCAAAAGCTGGATACAATCCCAACGAGTCGTCAAAGTTAGGGAAGCTACCATCAGAAGCTGCAACGAGGCAACCACGTGAAGGTCTGGGATACAAGCAATCATCACCAGTGTGCATCTCAATAAGAAGGGCGAGTAGCAATTATATCACTGATGAAGAAAATGCTCGACTTCGGTTTGCAGAGTTGGAAGCTCTTGATGAAAAGAGATTGGAAGCTCAACAGAGTCTTGAATGTTATCAAGCTCGATTATCTCGCGCCTTCAATAAAAGAGTTCGTCCGAGATCCTTTCAAGTAGGAGATCAAGTCCTTGCCGTACGAAGACCCATAATTACTTCCCATAAACTTGTAGGGAAGTTCACTTCAAAATGGGATGGGCCATATGTCGTACAAGAAGCTTATTCAAGTGGGGCTTACAAGCTGGTTGATGCAGATGGTATGAGAATCGGCCCTATCAACGACAAGTTTTTGAAGAAGTATTATCCATGAAGTCGCAAGTCATGATGTTCCTCGACGTACGAGCCTAAACTGCAAGTCATGATGCTCTTTAACGCATGAGCCTAAACTGCAAGTTATAATGCTCCTTAATGCACGAGCCTAAACTGCAAGTTATAATGCTCCTCAATGCACGAGCCTAAACTGCAAATTATAACGCTCCTCAACGCACGAGCCTAAACTGTAAGTTATAATGCTTCTTGGCACATGAGCATATATTGTATGTACCGAAGCTCCCCAATTTTGAACTAAATCTTTAAGACGTGAAGCTCTTCAAATTCGAGCAAAGTGTTCAAGTTTCAAAGTTCTTCAAATTCGAGCAAAGGCTCAAGTCGAAAGCTCTTCAAAGTCGAGCAAAGACTTCAAGTTGCAAAGCTTTTTAAATTCGAGCCAAACTTCAAGACGTAAAGCTCTTCAAATTCAAACAAAGTGTTCAAGTTGCAAAACTCTTGAAATTCGAGCAAAGACTCAAGTCGAAAGCTCTTCAAAGTCGAGCAAAGACTTCAAGTTGCAAAGCTTTTTAAATTCGAGCCAAACTTCAAGACGTAAAGCTTTTCAAATTCAAACAAAGTGTTCAAGTTGCAAAACTCCTCAAATTCGAGTAAAGACTCAAGTCGAAAAACTGTTCAAAGTCGAGAAAAGACTTTAAGTCGCAAAGCTTTTCAAATTTGAGCCAAACTTCAAGTTGCAAAGCTCTTCAAAATTGAGCAAGTCTTCAAGTTGTGAAGCATTTCGAAACATAAGCTAAATCTTCAAATTATTACGCTACTGCCACGATCCTAAACTACATGTCTTTAAGCTCTTCAAATTTGAGCAAAATCTTCAGGTTGCAAAGCTACTCAAAATACGAGCTTAAATTGCAAATCGCTACGCTCCTTGGCGCACGAGCCTAAACTGCATATTCTTACACTCCTGGCTCGCATGAGTCTAAACTGTGTACGGCCCACCAAAAACAAACAAAAAAGGGTCCGCTAGGTTGAAAATCTCGAAAGAGGAAGCCTAGGCAAAAGTTAGGACATAAAAAAAATCACCTATTCTGAACTACGGTATGACCTGATCCTCTTAACCGAGGGGCAAGCCACCATAGCAAATTGGCATCTCCGATGGATGGATGTAGACTTTTAATAGAATGCCAAATCTTCAATTTGAAGTCCTCAAGTTCATCAGTCCTCAAGATGAATTATATAGCCCTCCAAATCTTCAAGTATGTCGCTCTTCAGGTTAAATTTTGCAAGTCCACCTCCCTTCAAGTTGAAGCCTGCAAGTCCGTCAGTCTTCAAGTTTGTCGGTGATCAAGTTGAAGTGCTCGAATTAGCCGCTCTTCAAGTTGAATTATTTAAGTCCTACAAGTCTTAAAGCTGAAGTCTTCAAGTATGCTAATTTTTCAAGTTGATGTTTAAAGTCTACTGCTCTTCAAGTTAAAGCATCAAAGTCCACCAAATTTTCAAGTCCGTCAAATCTTCAAATTTGTTGGTCTTCAAGTTGAAATCTGTAAAGTCCGCTAAGTCTTCAAGTTGAAGTTTTCTAATTTGCCAATCTTAAGGTGGACATGTTAGTCCCTTTGCACCTTAAGTTGGTCTCTTCGCAGGTTTGTTCTTAAAAGGAACTATAATTTTTCAATCTTAAGGTGGACGTTGACGTCTCTTTGCACCTTAAGTTGACCTCATCGTAGGTTTGTCCTTAAAAGAACTATAATTTTCCAATCTTAAGGTGGACGTTTAGTCCCTTTGCACCTTAAGTTGGCCCCTTCATGGATTTGATCCTTCTATATGTTGTCATGGATTTGATACTTCTATATACTGTTGAGAATTTGTCCTTCTATTTTTTGCCACGAATTTTCCTTCTATGTGCATCTAACTTTGTTGATGAAGATATTTCCATTGCCTACGACAACAGAAAAAAAAGGCACCAAAAAAAAAAGGAAGAAGGAAAATGACGAGCATTACCTGAGAAGAGCCTCGAGACTGCCTTTGGTTATAAACTATGACGCGAAAAATAGATGTTGCTCAGTGTTTGTATTTATAGGCGTGGATTCAATAGACACCCTACGAGTTGATCTCCTTAAAATAAGGAATTAAGTTCATCAGACTGGACGCTGTTGAGAGAATTACAGTCCGATTGAAACTCAAAGACTCTAGAATCTATCTTTACGAGTCCATTCAAATTCAAATTCCATGGAATTAGGCATCAATTTGGAAGATAGTTACGTGGAATTGGATGTCTGAATAAGATGAGTTCAACTCTGTTTCTTAGTCTTCTAGAAATTGAGTTCAAAAATAACTAAAATTATGAGATAGTAAGATACCTTCACGTGGGCCAAATATGTATTGACTTTAATTGAGGCTTTGAATCTTGAAATAAGACTATTAATCCTTTGATTTTATAATCAATCAAACTCTCTGAGAGCAATTGCAAGAAGACAATTAAAATTCTTTTGTCTTACTTCAAGGCTAATCTTTGAGAATTAACAAGTTTTTTTATACCCCGATAAGCCTTGAAGTAGGGGGCATTTGTAAGCATTTAAATTTTATCGGATTTAAATTCATAAAATAACTTGGACCACGTTAAATTCAAGACACTAGTCCAAACAAATATTGTGGCTAGTAAAATTGGTTATTTATTTAAATTCATATATATGTGTTGGGCTAGTCCATTCAATTGGACTACAAATTAAATGATAAGGCAACTTCATTAGGCCCAATATGCCATCTTCCTAGAGGCCCAGTTGGGTGCCACATGTCAAATGACGTGGCACGCCAAGTCAAACAGAAGATCTAATGGGATCATGCCACGTGTCAAAATGACCAGTCATGCCAAGTCACATTAAAAGGGTAATGAAATCGCGCCATGTGTGCAAGTGATATGTTCTGGCCAATCAAATGCGGCCTTGTCACACTTCGATTTGATTGGTCGGAAAGAGTTTGTTCTCATCACAATTCTTTCCTACTACAACTATAAATAGAGGTGTTCATAACCTAGAAAAGGGACCGGAAGTTATAACAAGAAGCAAGAGAGAGCTCGTGGATCAAACACCGCAAATTTCTCCACAAGTTTCAAGCTTCAAGCAATCAAGTTCAAGCTCAAGAACGAGGAACAAATCAAGTTCAAGCTCAAGAACGAAGAACAAATCAAGTTCAAGTTCAAGCAATCAAGCTCAAGCTCAAGAACAAGATCATCGTTCGTGGCAACAAACATAGATTCAAGATCAAGCTCCAAGGCCCTTGAATTTATTTACTATTGAAAATAAGAATCAGAGGATTCATAGAGATTGTACACTCAAATATTCAAAATCAAATACTACGATTGCTGCGATATTTTTGGTCTTGATTTTATTTTCTCGTCCGCAAATTTATTGTCTACAGATGACAAACAACACAATCTATCCTAACAATCTATTTATCAAACGATACAGTATAATATAGTACAGTACGATACGATACATTATGAAACAATACGTAACAACCATCCAAATAAATTGTAAGTCCGTATTACCATAGCCCTTTCCTGCCATCTTTCAACACTTGCATTCAAATCAGATCTATCACATTTCCAAGTAAAAATTGTACGGGCCGCCTTATTTGGTCGCCCTCATTTAATTTATACCCATATTTTTTAAATTCTTTAATCTATACCCTAATTTTGACAACTTCAGCCTCCTCTTCTTCCTCTTGACCTATGCACTCCTTTCTTCTTCCTCCTAACCTATGTGTTTACCGTGAAAATGGTAACAACAATTAAATTTGTAAATGAGATTCTAAAAACACGTGATCTATTCCCGAGCTAGTTGTTTAGAGCAGTTGATGCTGAGTTTGTGAAGTTTAGTGATGAAATGCAAGCTAAAAACGGGACGATAACCAAACCTAAAAGCTTACTTTCCGGACTCGTTTTACCAAGAGATACAGGCTAAAACAAGGAGTTGAACGAACCGAGAAACCTGCTTACCGGGTGTAGGGTTGGTCAATGTCTGGGTCGAGCTCGAGCTATCGGGGGCGATCGGAAATGGGATAACAGTTTAAGATACGATAAAGTAAGGCTCTTTATAGCCAATACCTAGCAATATAATGGAGAACAAGTAAGAAAGCGATAAATATCAGAGTGACCTCGGGCCAATGAGAGCAAGTGAGTTAGAGAGAAGGATGTTATTGCACTTAAGTAGAATAGTTGGAGCTCTGCTTTACAGGGTGTTAACGGCTCCCCTTTTATAGAGAAGGGGAGCCTAAACTCAGTACAAGATACGTTGCGTGATCAAAGAAATGAGATGGGACAACCGGCTAGCTTTATGACGCACGCGTGGGCCGATGCCGAGCTGCTCGAATAGACTTGATCGATCCCGGATGCATTCCTCGGGAGACTCCTACGTTCGTCGGGACTTCGGTCGGCATTATCTTTGGCAAGGCATCGACCGATCTCTAGGGGAAGTGGCTGGCTCGAGATCCCAGGCTTCCGGGGTCACCCTCCGAAGCATTTTGTCAAGGAGAAATCGGCCCCCCAGATTTCACCGCACACACTATGCGCTCATTTCTTCCTCCTCTTCTTTTCCTTTTCTTCTTTTCTCTCTCAAACACATGACACTCGCATTACATGGAACATAAGCATTCTGAAGATGATTTCTCTTAGTACAGCAAATACAAAACGAACCTATAAATCAAAAAAATATCGTTATTGTAGCAATAGCACCAAAAATCAAAACTCTGCCTTGGGAAATAATAGTATGAATAAAAACATATTTCCAAGGTCTTTATTCTGGACATTATATACTTGAACAAAATACGGACATGTAATTATGTTATGCTTGATTTACCAGTTCACAATAGAAAGACTATATATACAAGATAAGAATGTATATGCAAGATGAAAATATAAGGTGGGGTGACTGATCAATGATTGTCACTTTTTCACACAACGTGCTTAATAATCCCTTGATAGATCAGGATTTGGTCGTCATGGGATGATGAAGGAATCAAATCATAAACTCCAGCTCCTATAATGCTGAAGTTCAGCAAATAGAAAACACTCCCAGTATGCTTAAGTTCAGCAATTACAAAACAAACTTCAGCTCCTACAATGCTGAAGTCAGCAATTACAAAACAAACTTCAGCTCCTAGAATGCTGAAGTTCAGCAATTACAAAACTAAACATGGTGTAGTTTTATTGAACTGAAATTTGCCATTGCACTATGAAACAGAAGTTTGCGTGATTGCCTTTGCAAGTCAGACCAAACTTCAGAAAAAATATCTGAAATTTTGCTTTGATAAAGCTACACTTCAATCAAAAAATTCTGAAGTTCAAACTTCAGACATAAATTTTTGCTACTTCAGGCCCGTATGTCTGAAGTTACCCGAAAAGTAGGTACGCTTGCAATTTTTTGTGCAAAACGGGTATAAATTAAAAGGTGACCCAAGAAATGGGCATAGATGCAAATCCCCCATTTCCAAGCTTCTTGGGCATACTCCAATTATTCATTCGTCCATCTTCAGCTTGTCCACACAATGACGCTACGCTGAATTCGAAAAACATTTTAAGGAGAATTTTTAGAGGATTCCAAATGAATTGTAAAAGAACATCGGGACTTGGGAGTGGGATTTAAATAGCTTCGCAAGTCTATCATTAGAAATAAAATAAAAATAAATAAACCAATTAATTTGAAAGAAAAAAAAAGAATAAACCAGTAAATATGGTTCAATTGTAATTCCATATTATAGCCTATTCCAGATTTTCAAAAGGCAGCCAATCAGCTTTCCAGGTGTAGGCATGGAAGAAAAATACTCATTCTCCAGCAGCAGAAACCATCCCCATATCTCCTTTTCATTTGCTTCCATTTCATGGCGAAACCTACTATAGATGTGAGTTTTGTAACTCGTCCTCTTTCCTATCATCGAAGCAATCAGAGTTCCAAGTATATTTACACAAGAAAGTAGTATGATAAAAGCGAGCTGTAATGAACCTGCTCAAGTCAATTCTGTCACCACTAATCTTGTCAACCCTTTTGACTGTTTCAATTGAAATACGTTATAAACTTTAAACAAGAGAGCTCAATTATCAACCCATTTTGAATGCCAAAAACATGCATCAAGCTCAACCGTGCCAATGCAAATACAAAGTGTAGGCTCAAGAGCAGCTGAAATAATTAGGTCATTGATAAGCAAAAAATACATCTGAGAAAGAGAAAAAGGAGCTACTGGACACAACAGTGTCATTCTGTGAGTAACAACTTTCTTCCTACATGTTTCCTCCAGCGGAATAACTGACATGGACTTTGAATGAAATAAAGGATAAGATAGATACCTGGAATAACCATCAGAAGGCACTCTCTGGTAACTCATAGATCAAGAATATAAGGAGTTTAAAAACGGATTGGACTCGACTCTACATCAGAAATAATATAATCCATGATTTAAGAATCACTTTGAATGTGTATATATCACCACACGCAGTGTTCTAAAGAATCGCACATAGCGCAACCCATAAAACATATATAAAGAACCTACAGGAGCATTAATTGCAGAGAGAGAGAGAGAGAGAGATGTGCTTGAAATTATAACAATCACTTTGATTTTGTACAAATGTGCTTGAAATTAATGGATTCACATTTCATTTTGTTAGATAAGTGAATGCCCACGGTGAGTCATTACACGAGAGATATCATTCTCACATTTTTCTCGGAAACAATGACTCCTCGTCCACGTTTATGTGCAAACAAAGGACAGTCAGGGAAATAGTGACAAAGGTCGAGCAGAAGCAGCAGCACAAAGTTACCTCGCTCGCTTTCTGAAATAGAAGTTTATGTTAACTTCACATATAAAGCTCAGCAAATATGAAAAAGCCCTCCATAAACTGAAAATGAGTTAAAGTTTCTAACAAGAATACTCTTTCATAGTATTTATATAGTAATGGTATGTCATTAGTGATATAGAAAGAGAAAAAAGATTATCATGATTGGAAAAGGTTTAGCCGGAAAGTAAAATTTCTACCAGAGATATGATTACAAAAAATGTAAATACCTTCGATTCACTTAATTCAAAGTTGCTTTTGCTAGATTTCTGTATAATATACTGTACAAACTTGTTAATGTAAAGGTCATGTGTTGACATACTACTTTTATGGCTCCTATAATTAGTTGTTTCCAAAGGCATTCACTTTTTATTTCTAACCAAACCTCTATAAGCCCCTTTTGCCAGCAAAGAAGCATGACATTATTAACTCATTTCTAGTTCTTTACTTTCCATCTCAAAGTCCATACTTCACAAAAAATACTAAGAACAGCTGAGAAACAAATTGACAGCACTTGAATTTTGTGAGATATAAGAAAAAATATCACTTGAGTTATTATAGTAACGAGAGCTTTTACTTCTCAGCTCGGCAAGTACTCCTTCCAAACAGTGATGAGGAAGCATAAAATGTACGAGTTAAAAGTCTACCTTGGGAATGAAAAAAAGATATTATTGTTCCTATAAGGGGATTCCTACCTTCTCCTTCCCACTACGCTAAATAACTTGGCCCAGTATTTATGCCGAAATTAGGTTATAATTGATACAAGGCTTTTGAAACTCCATTTGTCGCAACAATTTGTCTCCGCCTTTTCAAGGAGGGATCATCTTGGCAGTACAGGCAGTTATGATCGCCCATTGCTGCTCGGTAGTGGCCTAAGGTTCAATGATTTATTTTCTGTGCTAAGGCTAGCATCTCATCTCATCTTTCATCTTATTGCTTTGAGCTCTCTTCCGGAAAGTGTAGAGTGTAACCTGCTGCCCCTTGATTTCACATAAAAAACTGAGTATCTTCTGCTCCTAAAAATGATATAATTGATTCGACTGGATGCTCCTCTTGTTTTCATCGTTGCGTGCTCTATTACTGCTTTCTTAGATAGATATTGGTGTGGCAGCTTCAGTCTTTGCGACCTTTCCCGTTAGTAAGATAGTAGAGGATCGAGAAAGCAAATCTTAAAAGGGGAAAGTGCTCTACCTACCCTCTCTTGTTTCAGGTACTCCACTCATTCTTAAAGCATATAGCTCTAGTAGTCCTTTCTGCCTATTACACTCCTTTGCTCAAGTGATCGCTTCGTATACTATACTTCTTATCCAGCGTAGTGAACTCGTTTATTCCACTCGCTCCCTAACTCTAAGAGCAACTCCTCTGTTTAGAATTGTTGAAGAAATTGCTAACTCTCACTTGAATTCTGTGAGATATAAGAACAAACATCACTTGAGTTATGCGACACAAAAGAACAAAAGAGACGCTGAGAACTGTTACCCACCTCCTTGAAAACTCCAATGGCGCAGCTGGACCCTACCAGAATAAACGAAATATAGAGGGACTTCACTAATTCTCATAACAGAATATCCAAAATCATAAAATATCAATTAACTAAATAGGCATTAAAGAAGAGAAGACCCCAAAGCTAATTTCATTAAATTTCTAAAATTAAAATAATAAAAAAATTACTTACCATCTAATAATCTACAATATTATTTTCTTTTTCTCTCATACCAAGATGATCCAATGTGTACACAATCAGAAATCACATAATCAACCCATTTATGCTGGCATCCAAGATATCATCTTTAACCAAATAATCTGATCATTCAATTAAGGTGTACACTAACTAAGTCGGAAGTTACGAGTTGGTCGCTGAATTAGTCCAGTAACACAACAGTTTAGTTAGGGAGCCAGAGAAGGTACCATAATAAGTCTAAATAGTTAACATAGTAATAAATAACGCTATAGATCAGAAATTAAGTGATTAAGAAGAGTAAAAACACAAAATTTCCAGCGCGCTATAAAGAAAGTAAGAATCATCTTTGTCAATATACCATCAAAGCATGTCTTAAGCAGATGACTTAGGAGATCACATGCTTAGTCAATTCTCCAATCCAAAATCTAAGCTTAACTTGGAAGCTAAAGAGCTACTTAACTCTTTTCCATAAAGGAAAAACATAGCATTCATCTCAAGGTCATTCTACGACTAACCAGATTGCAATTTTAATTTGACAATTAAAACATAGAATTCACATACAGAAAGAATTTACCAAGTAACTAAAGAATTAAGCATCAAAAGCAGCCAATTTCACAAATTTGAACACACCTCACATCAATCATTACATAGTTCGGCTTGAATATATTGATTGGCTAATGACACCAAGTGGTGGCACTGATTTACCAGAATCAATAATGGTGGCTTCATCTAAAGCTTGTTCAGGCACTATGCATCCTTGTTCTCAGCATCCACACTTGCTCCATGTCTAATTGAAAATAGAGCTACCTGTCAAGTAAAAGTCAAATCTAAAAGTGCCTTATATCCGCTCTGAAATGTAACAAATTTACTGACATGTTTTTTGTTTAATACAGAAAGCACCAATGGAAAAGGTCAATGACAGAAAGTAAGGGCGTACTATCAGCAACATATTGTTAGTTGCAACAATGAACCTATGAAAACTTATATACCTGTGATTCTCTATTGTACCGGTCCATGAATATGTCATCTCCACCAATAAAAGTTAGGCTGGGATGGTGCTGCACAAATGGAGACTTCCGGTTACTATTCTGAATAAAATATTTCGCCAAACAAGCGCTACTCATCGAATTAAGCTTTAACTTCATGATAAATCTAGAGTACAATAACATTGGAAGCACGGTCAAATTGTGGACATATCTACTTGGATCATCAAATTACTTTTAATTGATGAACTGACAGAAAATAGTTGAATACTATAAAGGAAATAGATAACAAGAAAAGGAAAATACTTCTCTTGGTAACAATAATAAGGGAACACGCTTTCGGAGCAACAATCACATAGTTTAAGTCCCTATCAATAACCATGAACATAAATCCATACAAAATAAACAAAAAACCATACAAAATCCATACAAAATAAGCACCAACAAAAAAGTGCCAGATGCAACAAGGACCATAAGCATAATTTAAATGAATTTCAACAAATAACAACATCCATTTCAAATTGTTTTAAACAAAGTTGCTCTAACATGGCAGTTTAGGACCATATTAAACAAAAATCCATACAAAATAAGCACCGACAAAAAAGTACAAGATGCAACAAGGACCATAAGCATAATTTAAATGAATTTCAACAAATAACAACATCCATTTCAAATTGTTTTAAACTAAGTTGCTCTAACGTGTCGACACGACACTAGTATGGGTGTGGGATCCGTACCGGATCTATTAGTGTGTCAAAATTATATCACGCGTACATGTACATAATTCATAACACTTAATATTTTGAGCTTGTATTGCCCAAAATTGCGCGAGCACATACCTTGATTTAATTTTGGAAATCACAATTATGTCACGTGAACATATATAAATCAAGATAGTTGATTGAGTTAAAAACGTGCCTAAAGTATACCAGCGATTTGAGATTATCTGGATAGTTCAAACAGTATGGAAGAATTCATTGTGGTTCAATTATTTAAGCTAAAATGGAGTTGTTAATTAACTTCTAAGTCATCTCATCTTTATACGTAAGGCTGCAGGGTAACTTGTTAAAGTCTGGGCTTGTTTACATATTGGTAATGTTTAAAAGCTACTCAACTTCAAGAAAAGGCAGTTAAATAGTGATGAAGGGAAATTAGTCAAGGCAATTAAGAGGCATCTAACAACAACTTAACGCATCAATTTGAGTTGATCAAATAAGATAGGCGAACGGACTCAAGTGAGAAGCCCAACTCTGCATCACTGGACGACACCCTGGGATTTTCATATCCCTCGCAACTCCAGGCCCAAAAGTCAGGCCCAATCAAAACAAGATCAGAAGTCCATTACAATTATGGCAACCACCTCCAGAAATAACGATTATTCTGAAACTGCCATGCTATCTTTAATCTCATACTTTCAAGCACAATAAGAACAGATCTCGATCATGACAAACATCATTTTGTTACCTTATTCACATTAAGAAATCAAATCAACTAAATCCAATGTTCATGATAGTGTTTGATTCAATTATACAAATGCATTCTTCATAAAAATACACTATTATTCTAAACTAACAGCTCAATCTAAGCGTGAGATATTTAAAATTCAACTTAGATATGATGAACTATCACGACCTTGAATGACTTTGAAACTCATTTGTCATGTTTTGAACTTACAGATCTGGCCAATTTACAATCAGATCCATGAACTGCAACCAAATACTCAATCACAGGAGTCCTTCTCCATCCTTAATTACTATGATAATCACTTGGCAACACAGAATATCATGAGTGCATTTAAATCTGAATTTAAATTCAATCAGACCATGACATAACGGGATCAACTACAGGAAACTAACAAACTTAACAAACAGAGCATATGATGTCACAATCCTCTTTAGTCCATTTATGGAATACTTCATCAAATAATGAGAGCAATCAACATATATTGTTATGCTAGCATGAGGATGCACAAATCTGACAGAAGAATCATATAAAATGAGCAATGAAGTCACGACTTATCTAAAGTTCAATTTCCTCTTAACTTAAACAGAATGAGTTCATGAACATGTACCTAATATTTAGAAGAGCATTGGAGCCGCCAAAGGAAGGCAAATGAGAAGAATACGAGGTTCAGCTATGCATGTGACAACAGAATCAATAGCCTTTGAGCAGCACAGAACTCAGAAACCCAGGGAAGAGTAATATCAAAGCAGAAACAGCTTCAAACAACTCTCTCTGTTTTTTATTCTTCTATTTTGTTTTGAGATTTTTGTATTTCAGATCTGAAATCTCATTTTTGAATTTCAGAACTTGTTTTCAGCTCCTTTTAGAGTGAGATGTTCGTTTGTAAGAGTGAGTGAATGAAGGTGAGGGTGAATGTGTCTAGAATGTGTGAGGGAGTGTACTGTTATATAGAATTTCAGAGATTCTTTTCAGTTATTTTCTTTCTCTTTACTCCCTCTCTTTTTTGTACCTCTAACGGTACCTTAATATCCGACCCCTGTTAATCTTCTATTTGCCAAACAGCCCTTTCTATTCCTTTCTAGAAACAAAACACCCGATTGGGCCTGGGCTAAGTGAACCTGGCCATATGGCCCAAGACAAAGCAGGCCTGACTTCAAAGAAGCCCATACGAGAAACCAGAACAAAAATGCAACAATCTGTATCTTAAAGCAATAAAGGGATTTAACAAAATGCAATCAAAAACTGACTAAACATACTTTCAATTAAGCTTAAACAAAAAAAATCTGTTAATTAACCGATTTTAATATGTGATCAAAGTTGAAACTCAATTATCAATCCGAAATTTAAACAATTAAAAGAAAAGAAAGAAGAAGAGAAGAAAGGGATTACCTATTAAGACAAACGGCTTCTAGGACATAGGAACATTAAGCTTCCGGCCGGTCAACGGCGACTTGACCGGATTCCAGTGATCTCGGAATGAACCAAAACCAACATCAATCGATTGATCTTGACAATAGCAATCGATCAACGTAGGTTTCGAGTCAGAACGAGTTGTCTTTGAGAAGGAATCAATAAAAAACAGATTAGGGTTTTTTTTTTTTGAATTTTAGATATACTATTGGACGATTTCTAGTGAGTTTCAAAGGCAAAGGTTAAAAGATTAGGAATGAGGAAGAAGAGGGTAGTGTAGAGTCGTACATTGAGTAGATTTGGTGACGGGCCGCCGCCATGGGCGATTTACGGCGGCGGCTGAGGTGGACGGTGAGAGAGACGAGAAGAGGAAATGGGGGGTTAGGGTTTGACTAATTTCGGACAGTTTTATTTAATAGGGGAGTGGAGTTCTCGTCCGTTTGATCAAGGAAGAAGAACGGTTGAGATCGTTTGACTCCCAAACGGCGTCGTTTTGGATATTAGCGGGGCTGGATCGGGTATTTGGAGTTGGCCTGGGCGGGGACGGATCTTAAGGCCATTGGGCCGCTCTATTTGTGGCCCAATTTGGTCATAACATGAGCAGCCTCCTTTCCCATTCTAATTTTCAAAACTAAACAAATAATTTGCTATTCTAATTTTTACTAATTTTGTAAAACCAAATTAATTATTTGTTTTAACTACTGATTAGTTTATTAATTAATTAAACACTACCAATTAAAAAGATGAACTAATCAATTAAACATAAAGGGGCTAAAATGTACAAAAGGACTAATGTATTATTTTCTACATTTTTTGTGATTTTTATATTTAAAGATGCAACTATATACAATTAAAAGCTAATAACACAATAAAACCTAAAATTCAAAGAGTGAAAAATAAAACAAACATTTGGCGATTTTATGTTTTAAAGCAGTCATGAATATGTGTAACAAATGCAAATAAATGCAAAACAAACTCAATAAAAAAATAGAGAAAAGTTCCTAAAATTCTACAAAATTAAACACTATTTTGAACCATTTTAGGAGTAGTTTTGCGTTGAGCAAATAACATGCTCACAAACATCCCTTAGTTGCAGCTTTGGATCTTTCTAAGAAAAAAAACAACTGAACAGATAATAAATAAATAACACAAAAGATAAAAGAATACAGACCAAGCAGATGACTTATGAAAAGCACCTTATGAGGAGCTAAGAGATTTGACAGGTCAATGTTTGTGTATAGCAACAACAAAACTTGACTACCCTAATAGAAGAAAAGAATGTAGAGCCAATAATAATGAACTAGTGAAATCAAGTACTCCAGTTGTTCAGCTATTATGGAAGGTACAAGCCTAGAATTGAAGCACAGATATTTAAAATAGCAATGTCCCCTTCTTATTTTCCTTTTTTTTTTTTTTGCGGGGGTGAGGGGTTGGGGGGTACAAAGAATCATAATTATAATTTTGACCTCTTTAATTTCTCAACGGGGTAACTAATTTGTAGAAGTAAGAGTGTACAATTTAGTAACATTACAGATTTATAGCACACGATCTAAGTAAAATAGGAAAGATAATCGATCTGATATGCTTCAACTTACGTACCATTAGATTTGATAGTACTCTAGGGTTGGCAGTTGGGCTAGGGCAGGCAGGGCAAGCTTTGGCCTGCTAAGCTTTTTTTTGCTTCTTCAAATAATTGATACATGTGTACATGTTTTGCCGTTGGGGCTCGACTATTCTATATCGGCACGGTTCATCTGACCGTTTGGCCCATTACAAAGTTTTCCTATCGAGGCCCTCTTAGGTGTGAAGTATTTTCCTTAAAATATAACCTCCGAGGGTGATGTCCCCCAGTATTCGAGGTTGATTGAAAAGAAGCCTTGGATACTATTGAGTTCTTCTTAGGTAGCACGTAGTTGTTGTCTCGTTAAAAACCTTGCCGGTAAAACCCATTTGGGACAAAATCCGGTCTAACAGAAAAGGAGTGCAACGCATGCTTTAAGACCTAAGGTCTTCGTGTAAATGATGATGCCTTCGAGACCGTATGCCTTCGATAGTTTTGATAGGAAATCTGTAATGAGATAGTTTTAAACCCAAATGGTCAAAAGGATAAAAACATACCTCAGCACTAGTATCGTTTGAGTAGTTTGGCAGTTGTTCCCCTTTTATCGTGCTGAGTTTATAAGATCCTTTATCAACAATTTTGAGGACTCAATACGGCCCTTCCCAGTTCGGGCTTGGTTTTCCTTCATTCGGGACTCGAGTATTAAGGGTGGCCTTTCGTAGAACTAAGTCCCCGACTCCGAAATGTCGGAGGTTGGTCCTTCTATTGTAATATCTTTCGATCCTTTGTTTTTGCGCGACCATTCGAACAAGTGTTGCTTCTCTTTTTTCATCTGCTTTTGGGGTTTGAAGCAAAAGCGGGATTGACAGACATCGCTTTATCTCTTCTAAGGCTTGCTGACATTCCCGGGTCCATGCGAAGTCCTTTTTCTTTTTGAGCAAAGAGAAGAACCGATGACTCCGATCCAATGACCTCGAAATGAATCGACCCAAGGCAGATTTTTTCCCTGTTTGCACGACTTACATACTATCCACGATCGTGATATCCTCGATAGCCTTGACCTTATTGGGGTTGATTTCGATACCCCGATTTGACACCATGAAGCCAAGGGACTTACCCGAGCCAAATCCGAAGGCACATTTCTCTGAGTTAAGCTTCATGTTAAATTTCCTCAAGATTACAAGTGTTTCCTGCAAATGAACTAAATGGTCCTCTACGCACAAGGACTTGACCAACATATCATCATTATAAACTTCCATTATTTTGCCTATTTGTTCTTCGAACATTTTGTTAACTAGGCGTTGGTATGTAGCTCCTGCATTTTTCTAGCCCGAAGGGCATTACGTTGTAACAATAAGTTCCAAATTTAGTAATAAACGAAGTCTTTTCCCGATCCTCTTGGTTCATCTGAATCTGATTGTACCTGGAGTAGGCATCGAGAAAAGTTAGGGTCTCGTGGCCAGTCGTGGCATCGATCATTCGATTGATGCTTGGCAAGGGGAAAAAATCTGTTGGACATGCTTTGTTCAAGTCCTTATAATATATGCACATTCTAAGTTTGTTTCCTTTTTAATAACTACAACTACGTTGGCTAACTACTCGGGGTACTTTACCTCCCGAACAGATCCTATTTTAAGAAGTTTTGTTACCTCGTCTTTTATGAAAGCATGTTTTACCTCGGACTGAGGCCTCCTTTTTTTATTTCACCGGTTTGGGCTTGGGACCGGTGCTTAACCGATGTGTGGTGATTTCCGATGGAATCCCTTTCATATCTTTCTCTTGGGCATAAAAATGACCTGCTCTAACTCCTCGATAGTAGATTTGGTTGCGACAAAGGCTCGAGGAGTAAGGTAATCCTCATCTTCGTCTTCGATTGCTTGTTGCTCCAACTCCATCTTGGCTGGAGGCGGTGATAGCTATTTGGCCGCATGTTTGCTTTTGGCACTCGATTTCTTCGAGGTCAAAGGTTCTGGTATCGACACCACTTCCTCGATTGCGAACATCTCTTTTGCAGCATGTTGCTCTCCGTTGACTGTTTTTACTCCCTCCTCAATTGGGAATTTCATTATCTGGTGAAGAGTTGAAGGCACCGCCCTCATGTTGTGTATCCATGGTCTCCCGAGAAGTGCATATACCTCATGTCACCCTCGATGATATGGAATCTAGTGTCTTGTATGGTCCCGGGTACGTTCACTAGTAAGATAATCTCTCCCTTTTGTTGTTTCGCTTGCTATATTGAAGCCATTCAGGACCCGGGATGCAGGTACAATCTGATCTCATAGGCCGAGTTGTTCCACGACCCTTGATATGATTATGTTTGCTGAGCTACCTGGATCCACTAAAACACGTTTAACTTGAATTTTATTCAAAAGGATGGAGATTACCAGGGCGTCGTTGTGAGGCTGAGATATGCCTTTTGCTTCCTTGTCATAGAATGATAAGACGTCCTCAGGCACATAGCTCCGAGTCCGTTTTTCTCTGGTGATTGATACTTTGGTGCGCTTGAACACATGTCGTTGAGGGACATCGACCCCACCAATGATTATATGGATTACATGCTTCTTCTTGCTCAGTTTTCCCTGCATCCTTTTCCCCGAAGTGATTCTTAGCTCGATCACTTAGAAATTCTCAAAGGTAGCCCTCATTGAACAACCGAGCCACTTCTTCCCTTAACTGCCTGCAATCTTCTGTTCTATGACCATGTGTGCCATGATACTTGCACATCAAGTTCGAGTTCCTTTGAGAAGGATCGGTCTGTATTGGCCTGGGCCACTGGGTGTCTTTTATTCTCCCAATAGCTGAGACAATCCCTGATGCATTTATGCTGAAGTTGTACTGTGATAGTTGGGGAGCCTCGGCGGGGTCGGTTTTCTTATCGAACCCACTTTTACTCATAAGTCCCCGAGAACTTTGGCCTCGACCGTTTCTCTAATTGCTTCGAGGAGTGTTATGGCTCGGATCGCTGTTTCTTCGATCGGCGTATGGCTGATACCGTTCTTTATTGGATCTTGATTCCCAGTCTGTGTCCCTCGGGGGCTTGGCTGCGAATCTGTTAGGATGAACTGAACCTGAAGGGGCTCCTAACTGGTCGTCCTCGACTTTGATTTTTGATTGGTAATGATTGTGCACATCCGACCATGTCACAGCTGGATATTCGATCAAGTTTTGCTTTAATTATTGAGATGCAATCGAGCTCCTTTCATTCAAACCCTGCATGAAAGCTTGTACTATCCAATCATCCGAGACCGGTGGTAACTCCATTTGCTCCATCTGGAACCTAGATACGAACTCCCTTATCATCTCGTCGTTCCTTTTCTTTATTTTGAAGACGTCCGATTTTCTCGTGGCCACCTTTATGGCCCCGGCATGCGCTTTCACGAAGGCATATGCTAATATAGCAAATGAATCAATAGAATTAGGAGCTAAGTTATGATACTAAGTCATGGTTACCTTTGATAGTGTTTCCCAAAAATATTTCAACAAAACTGACTCGATTTCATCGTCATTCAAGTCATTGCCTTTGATCCCACAAGTGTATGAGGTAATATGCTCGCTAGGGTCGGTTGTCCCGTTATATTTAGGTATATCGGGCATGTGAAACTTCTTGGGAATGGGCATCGGAGCCACACTCGCGGGGAATGATTTTTATATGAACTTTTTGGCGTCTAGACTTTTCAAAATGGGAGGTGCCCCATGTATCTGGTCCACCCGGGAGTTATAAGTTTCCACCTTCTTATCATTGTCTT
Source organism: Nicotiana attenuata (assembly GCF_001879085.1). NCBI lineage: Eukaryota > Viridiplantae > Streptophyta > Magnoliopsida > Solanales > Solanaceae > Nicotiana > Nicotiana attenuata. The sequence continues at coordinate 631,758 of NW_017670368.1, read as the reverse complement.
CAATTTTCTTTTCTCCGGATTCGATCCTCTTGGTTAGTTCCTCGAGCATTCTCATAATCGTCGGGTCAGTCCCCAAGCCACTTTCATCGGGCCTTTTTATAGCTGGTTCAGCACGCCGAGTGTTTACTGGTTCGACTGTGTTTGGAGTTCTATTCTAACTCTGAAGTTGAGCGATGGCGATTTGCTGAGCTTGCAGCATCTCGAATATCACTTGGAGGCTTACTCCCCCATCTCCTATTCCCTGTGTTCTTTCATCACCGGATCAGACTTCCCTGTGTATATTTCCTTCGAGGTCCGCGCCTAGATCTGCATTCAAAGAGATGTGCGAACTAACATCAACAGGTTCCACATTTGGCACTTTCCCTAGGTTTATCGGTGCTACACCGACTACTACGTTACTATTTTCTCCAAGACCTTTGTTGTCATGAATGTGTGCGTTTTGTGATCTAGACATGTTTCAGCCTGAGAATCAAAAAATCTTGACAAGAAAAAGTGTAAAAGCAACGCGTGTAACGAGAATCAGTAAAGAAATAATCACTATTATCTTTATCCCCACGGTGGGCGCCAAACTATTTACCTAAAAAATACGAGTAACAATTAAATTTGATTTGTAGTTTTAAAGATATGTGATTTAGTTCAATGCCAATTAATAATCAAGAAATATGAAGTACAAATGAAAGAGACAAGTGAATCAAACCAGTGTTACTTGACAGAGGTGACCTCGAGATTAGTGACCTCGAGGTGGGCTTAGAGCAATAAGAAAAATTAAGTAAGAAAAATAAAGTAAGAACAGTAGAGCTAAAACACAATGATGATGAACAGTAGGCGAAAAGGTAGAGAGTATACTCGTTGCTCAATGATAAGGTGATCTTACAAATGATTAGGGTCCCCTTTATATAATATGGGAACCTTAAATAAGGAATATTTCTATTTACAGTAAGGAATATTCTTGGTACAGCCGTCTAACCGCCTAGTACGAAATCGTACAACCCTATTCTGAGATTTGCGCCATGACTTTAGGGACGTGGCATGAATCTAGCTCAATCTAGTACAAATCCATAACAATATAATTTCAGGGTTCGAACATACTTGGCCTTGGTATTCCTCGAACTGCCACCGCCGGGCATTGCACTTTTTCTTCGAGCTCAAGTCTGGTCAGCTGGTCTCGAACTCGACCTCGCCCGGAGTCGGGCCCAGGACGGACTCTCGACCCCATAAATTGGAGGTAAATGATTTTGACCGTATACAATCTAAACATACGATTTTACAGAAAATATGGGATTATTAGAGCAAAAGGAAATCAAAAGAAAGTTTTGTCATATCTTTATTATGATATATTTGAAACAAGGTGAGAGTGGAAAAATTAAGGCCCCATTTGGCCACGAGTTTTTCCAAAATATATTTGGGATTTATTTTCAAAACTCATGTTTGGCCATAAATTTTGCCAACATTTTGGCAAAACCCCAAATCCCAAAATCACCCCAATTGCTGATTTTGGGCCAAAATTCCAAAACTTGGGAATTATATACATATTTTGCCAAAATAAAGTTGGGAAATATTTTGAAAATGTACGTCCAAACACATTTTCATCTTCAAACCAAACTTCACCCAAATTAGATTTTTCAATAAATTTGAGATCTATGGCCAAACGCTAGCCAAAACATTCATGAGTAAAGCGATGCACATTTTGATGAAATCTATATTGGAGATTACAAATCAAATTAATAAAATAATTTGTATTGGAATACAATCAAAATAACGATAAATTTCCTTTCAATTTGGAGGACATCAACGATTTTGGCATTTCAAGAGTTCATCCTAGTCATTTTATCCGGAACAAATTTTAATTATAAACCCCACTTATTTAACTTCTATCTAGGAGATTATTAGAAAGAAAATATTTTTTAATGATTAGTGAAAAACAATAGGAAAGGTGAACTCTACAACACGTCAACCTATACATGAAACACATTACAATGCGTATATTCAAAGTAGGAATTGGGGAAAAGGAACAAAAAATAACATGACCCGGTTATTAAGTTGGAATTTGCCCTGCCCTATTATTAAGATTTTATAAAAATAAAGTTTTGCCTAGCCCTACACATATTTGAGCTTTTGCCCATAGAAGCAGAATTAACAAAGAGGATCCACTAACAACGATGCTTTTCGTTTCTAAGTAGGAATAGAAGGATGACACCTCAAGCAGTAGTCAACTAAAAAAATATATAAGATGGAAGATGTGGCCTAATTATCATCAGAGAAATAATGCAGATCCATAAAAAATTGGGTTATCTACGATAAAAATCGCACAGAATGAGGAAAAAATGAATAAGAACTTGCGGCGAAGACAGTATGCATGATATCACCAGCAGAAAAAATATCCCACTAAATTTTGGTGGATCTGAAAGAGTTTAAAGAGAAAGAAATTACCAACAAGAAGGAACCACCACAGTCAGCTTGATTTCCATTCAAGTTGAATTCCTTCGCCTTTGTTCATGTCTAGACTCTGCGATGGTGGTGGAGTACTGCACATAGCAGTTGCAACCTTCTTGGAAGCTTCACGTAGAGCATCCATAGCAACTTGTTACACATTTTTCGAATCCACTCCTTTAACATATTTAGTTGCTTCTAGGCTTAACTTTTCAAAGCGAGCAGCGAAGGACTCATTATGACTACTTGGCAATCCAAGATCGTCTTCATCCAATACAACATTGCTCTTGGCTTTTCTTGTCCAACGTTTCAATACATAATGAGATGGAAGCCTCGAAAAATTATTAAAAACAACTAAAATGTGCTTCCATATAATACCTGAAAAGTCAAACATTTGGCACTACAACTAGCTTTCTTCTTAAAGACATTATATTGGACATAATGAACTTTATGATCCATCTGGTCCTGTATCATTAATTACAGTTGCAGGATAAGCCAGAGTCTCCATTAATTCTTGTTGAAACATAAAAAAATATTTCCCTTGTATAAAGATTAGCTACTTGTACTTCCATTGGAGATGGGGTCTTCAAAATAGGAGCAATATTTATGGTATCATTCTCCGCCTTTACCTCCTTCTCATGCCTACTGGCAGTAGCTTTTTCATACTGAGTCATTAGAATATGAATGTTAGTTGATGCATCTATATATCCATCGAAGAATGAGTTTTTACTGTCACTAGTTTTAGCAATAGATGTCTCCCAAAGAATTTATCTCGAAGGTAAATTGGAACCCAGTGTTGTCGAGCATCATACATCGAGTGAAGCCATTCGTCATCCTTGAGATTGTATCTTCCAAGAAGGGACTCCCAGCACAATTCAAACTCCTCAATTGTCTCAGTCGAATTGACACATTTCTGGAATTCTGCTTCAAAAATGGGAAATGACTGGAGTGAATGCGCGAGCCTCTCCTGTACTTGTCTAAAAATATTGGATTTGCAAAAGCGGTGACGAGCGCCTGGAAATACGTCTGCAATTGCTGACCTGATGATCCTATCGTGGTCAGTAGTTATAGAAACATGATGGCGACCAGACATTGCAGCAAGCCAATTTTGGAATAACCAAATAAATGATGACTCTGATTCATTGAGAAGCAGGGCACAGCCAAATAAAATTGGTTGACAGTGATGGTTTACTCCTATAAATGGGGCAAAAGGCACCCGGGAATCGCTGAGTTCTATAAGTGGTATCAAATGTAACAGTATCTCCAAAATAAGAATAATTCATTCTGGAGGTTGAGTCGGCCCAAAAAATGTTCCCCGATGGACCACCTTGAACAACATAAAAGAAACCGGGATCCTCAGCCTGCTTCTGCTTCAAATACTCAAGGATATAGTGAGCACCAGTACCTAGAGTCCTCTGCCTGGTTTGGTTCATATAATTCTGGCAATCAGATTTAGTGAAACCAACATTATTAATGCCACCAGATTGCTTAATTAAGACAGACATAACGCGAGTAGCGCCCAAACCAGCAGCTTGGGGTATCAATCAAGCTGCGGGCAGGACCAGAGACATGCCTATGTGATCGAAGCAAGTGAACTTGATCAGGGGGTACAAGCTCATGATTATGGTCTTTGACGAATTTAGTAATAGCCCATTTGCCAGAAGCCTGTTTTTTGACAGTCAAGTGAGCCTTACAACTGACCCTAGAGACAATTCGTTGGCGCCTGGGTTTGTGTTGTTCATCAGGCCTAGGGTTAAAGCCCTCTTTGGAGCACACCAATTGGCGGCTACTAATAGTATTATCGCGACTTGAACGTCGATAAGCACTGACCCGAGTCCCAAACCCGACTTTGCGTGCATAGGAATTGTAGAAAATTCGAGCAGCCTGCTCAGATTCGAATTCCATGCCCTCATAGGGTTCTAGGTCGGAAGATGATGCAAGCTTAGAGTTAGAGAGAAAATAGAAGCTACTGCTAAGAGATAATCTAGGGCAAAAGAAAAGTATTTTTCATTCATAATCTGGAATGTTCTTTACAAGACCTATGTATACCACTTTGTTAGATCGGGTTTTAATGATGCAAATAAGATATCTGTGCAGGAAATTATGGATAGCAATTCAAAGATTGAAGGAATCAATTAGACAAGATCAAGGAATCAAGAAGTTACTACGAGATGGAAGCAATCAATCAGGAAACTTATGGAAGCAATCCGAGACCAACAAAATCACGAAATCAATGGACAACTACGATGGAAGGAATCAATCAAGCCTAAACTTAAGGAATCAATCAAGTCCATTGCATTTAATCCGGAAGATTGAAGCGGAAAAGAAGCATCGAAGATCCTGTAAGATGATTAATCAAGCTGCTATTTTTGGAAGGACCAACAGTCAAGGAGTAAATTTGCGTCATCAAGATCTGCAGAAGGAAAGCAATCAATGCCCTCTCATCAAGGAAGAGCAACGGCAAATAACCTTATTCTTGGAAAGAATCAATCTCTTTCCAAGGATCAAATCTCTTGGGTTGTCAAATCTCTTCAGCAAACGGCCTTCACCAAAGTATTTATACTCAGCATCAAGCCTTAGACAAATATACTTTGATCAAACCAAATACCCTATCTTTATTCTACTACAAACAAATATTGTAGCTCTACTAGATCTGTTGTGTAACAAGTTAGAGAAGAAAGAGAGAACAACACTGGTGAGTCATTGTATCAAAAAGAAACGAGTGAAGTAGGCTCTAAGCGATCGGTGTAGATCACACCCTTATCTGTACTTTTGAAGAAACTCATTCACGAAAAAGAACTCCCTTGCAACCCAAGTGGACTGGACTATGATTCACATCGAACCAGTATAAAAACTCTGGTGTCTTTAACTACTGCATTTAAATTCTGCATCTTAATTTCTGCCTTTTCTAGTATCAAGTTCTTACATCCAGTCGACTAATCGTAAAACTAGTCAACTGTTAGATATTAAGTTTAAAAATAAATAATTCACCCCTCTTGTACTTTCACACTTAACTCACGTGTAGGCAAAATAAGATAACTTAGGGGGTATTGGGAAAATAGCCAAGTGTATATATCAACTCTCAAGGGACCTAACTTCAAAACCCTTAAACTAAATACTTATTCATTAATAATAACTAATATAACTACCAACAATTCCTCTTAAGCTTCAATTCACATCAGTCCTCCCCTGTTAAGTTCTTCCTTGTCCTCAAGGAAGAAAAGAAGGAAATCTGATCTTCAAGGCTTTATAATCTTCCCAAGTAGCCTGATCAGCTGCTAACTTCTCCCACTGAACTAAAACTTGAGAAAATGCTTTATTTCCTTTTTGCACTATCCTCCTATCAAGAATCGTGAATGGTTGAGGGCAACAAGGGCTGGAAAGTTCAATCACAGGTGGGTGAGAGATGACCGCGGGTAACTTGTGACAAGGTTTAAGCTGTGATACATGGAATGTAGGGTATAGTAAGAGCTGAGTAGGTAAGGATAGTTTGTATGCTACAGAACCTATCTTCTGTAGAATCTGGTATGGTCCATAGTATTTGGCTGAAAGTTTGGTGAAATGATGACCTGACATGGTCACTTTCCTGTATGGTTGGACCTTTAGGTAGACCAAGTCACCTTACTGAAAGACTCTATCTGATCTATGCTTATTGGCATGTTCCACCATCCTTTGTTGTGCCCTTACAATGTGATACCTCAGTAGCTGGAACTTGAATTCTCTGGTGAGTAAGCTTCTGTCAATTTCTTCAATGGATGACTCTCCTGCTACATATGGTAAGTGAATAGGTGTTGGTTAACCATAGAGTGCCCCATATATGATTGTTTGAATAGAGGTGTGAAAGGTAGTGTTGTACCACCATTCTGCCGCAGCCAAGTAGAGGAACCAATCAGTCTGAGAGTCTGACCAAAAACATCTTAAGTAAGTCTCCAAACACCTATTAATCACTTCTGTCTGCCATCTGTTTGGGGGTGATAGTCAGTTGAAGTGTTAAAAGTCACTCCCAACATAGAAAATATCTCTTGCCACACCTTACTAGTGAAAATTGGATCCATGTCACTCACTATATCCTCGGGCATTCCGTGAAGCTTATAGATGTGATCCATGAACAATTTTGCAATCATGATCTGAATATGGATGGCATAGACCTACAAAGTGAGCATACTTAGTTAGTCTATCTACCACAATCCAAATTATAGTTTTCTCTTTTGACTTTGGTAAACCTTCTATAAAGTCCATACTTATACTTCCCCGAGCTACAACTAGTATTCTTAAAGGCTGCAAAAGGCCTGGGTATGGTGAGTTATCATATTTGTGCCTCTAGCAGATATCACAAGCTTTGACATTTTGTTGAACATCATCTTTCAAACCCTTCCAGTAGAATAGGGCAGCTATCTTCCTGTAAGTGTGAATAATCCCTGAATGTCCTCCAATTGGAGATCATGCCAGAGTTGCATGATGTCTTTCTGCATATCAGGCCCTATCACCAGTTTCCCTTGCCTTCTCAATTACTCATGTACATAAGTGTAGCCCTTAATCTCCATCTCCTTTGCCTCCAGAGTTCTAATCATTTCTTGTAGTTCAGGGTCCAATCCCAACTTTGTATAATCAGCTTAAGCAGGTCTATCTTAATTGTGGATAAGGTCATAGCAGCCAACTCTACTAAGGGTAATCTATATAAGACATTAGCAGCCTTGTTTTCCTCTCCCTTTTTATATTCAATGCTGAAGTCATATTGTATAAGCTTTGTTATCAATTTAAGTTGGGATCCAGTGTGTAACTTCTGTTCAAGTAAGAATTTGAGGGCCTTCTAGTCTGTTTTAACAATAAATGTCCTACCAGTTAAGTATTAAGACCATTTGCCCACATCCATGACCAATGCTAGTAGTTCCTTGTCATAAACTGATAAGAATTGGTGTTGCGTTGAGAGACCCTTGCTAAGGAATGCTATGGGTTTCCCCTCCTGCATTAGAACAACACCTATGCCCAGGTTGCAGGCATCGGTCTCCACTACAAAGGGTAAGGAGAAGTCTGGAAGGATCAGCACTGGTGCTGAAGTTAGTGTCTCTTTGAGTCTATCAAAAGCTTTTCTTGCTTTTTCATTCCACATGAAACCATCTTTTTTTAGCAAATCAGTGAGGGGTTTGCTCATCACACCATGCCCATTAATAAATCATCTATAGTATCACGCCAAGTCTAGAAATCCCCGCAAGTGCTTCACAGAAGTAGGTTCAGGCCACTTTTGCACTGCTTCTATCTTCTTAAGGTCTGTTGCCACTCCTTCTGCTGAGATATAATGTCCCAAATACTCTACCCTAGCTGCAGCAAACACACACTTGCTTCTCTTTGCTAGTAATTGGTTTTGCACTAGTAGGTTAAATGTAGTTCTCAGATGGTGCACATGATCTTCTAATGTTTTGATATACACCAAAATGTCATCAAAAACACTAGAACGAACCTTCTGAGATACTCTTGAAATATGCGGTTCATTAATCCTTGAAAACTGGAGGGTGCATTAGTTAAGCCAAATGGCATAACTAGGTAATCATAATGCCCAGAGTGTGTCTTAAAGGACGTCTTGGGTATGTCTACCGAAGCCATTCTTATCTGATGATATCCAACTCTCAAGTCTATTTTGGAATAGACTTGAGACCCACCCAACTCATCAAGTAACTCTCCTTCACAGGAATGGAAAATTTATCTTTTAATCCACACACAACCTCCATGAACCATCCTTCTTTCTAAGCAATACCACTGGAGAGGCATAGGGGCTCGAATCGTATTGAATTAGTCCCTGATTCATCATTTCTTGAACCAGCTTTTCAATGACATCTTTTTGAACTGGTGAGTACCTATAAGGTCTAGAGTTCACTGGAATGCTTCCTTCTATTACAGGGATGTGGTGATCAAAGACACCTCTAGAAGGGTACTTGCTTTGGTTCACCAAAGATCTTCTCATATTCTTCCAACAGCCCTACAACTGGGCCAGAGTCATACTTCTACTCATGTTCAGGTGTTCCTATCGGTTCAGCTTCTGCACACCTCACCTTGACCAAAAAGAACTGTGATGTTTCCACTGTCATCTTACTCAAGAATTTAGCATCAATTGTTTTGAACTTTTGTTGAATGCCCTATAAAGTCAATAGTTTTCCTTGATATTCAAACTCCATAATCAATTTCCTGAAGTTAAACCTAATATCCTCCAATGGACATTACCACTAAATTCCTAGCACCACATCACTTTTCCCTATAGGAAATATCAGGAAGTCATCCTGAAACATGGCTCCTTGCATGAACCACTTGAACCCCTTACACATTCTATCAGTTGGGATTTCTCTACCATCTGCTACTTGGACTAGTTGTGACTTAGTTTTACTGATCACACAACCCAATCTCTTAGCTGTTTCTTTATCAATAAAGTTGTGGGTTGATCCACAGTCAATAAAGACTTCTGAAGGCTTCTTTTCAGTGAAACCTTTGAGTCTCAAAGTTTTATACCCCATGGTTCCATTTAAAGCTTGTAATGAAATGGCATATTTTTCCATAGTTTCTTTAAGTGGTTCTTCCTCTTCCACTTCCATTACTTCATCACCCTCTACTTATTCAATCTCGTGTTCTTCCTTCTCCTCCAATTCTAATGAAAACAACTGTCTCTTAGCCTTACACCTATTTCCCGGAACATACTTTTCATCACAGAAAAAATAGATTCCATTGGCTCTCTTTTCATCCATCTATGTTGAAGTCAATCTTCTCCTTCTACTGTTGTCCATCCTTGCAATAGGAGGTTTTCTGAAGTTGCTGACTCCTCCTTTGTGCATGGTATTAGGGTTGTACCCCCATTGTTCCCCTATTCTGAGTGATTCCTAGACCAGTAGTTCTGATGGCTTTGCTTTGGGTAGCAAAGTTAGACTCCTGCGGTCTGGCAGGTAGTAAGCCTGGGGCAAGGTGGTTGGGTTCCCCACTCTTACTGCACTGCTAAGCTTAGGCCTGAGGTTATTTAGGAATATGATAATAGCATGCTCCATTGAGAGATTGAGCCTTGTCATCACACTAATGAAGGCCTTCTGATACTCCTTTACTGTCCTAGTATGCTTTACATTTACTAACTTTGTCATAAGGTCAGAATACTCTGCCCCAAAGGTATCACATAGAGCCCATATGTATTCTTCCCAAGCTGGAAGAGGCAATGACCCTCTACTCCTCATATACCCTAGGTGCCACTGAAGTGCATCTCCTTCAAAATATAGAGAAACTAGCTTCATCCTCTGTTGAATAGTGACCTCTTCCTCTGAGAAAAACTGCTCCACCTTATATAGCCATGTTCTCAAGTCCTCCACATTAAACATTGGGAACTCTACTTTGGTATATTCGGTGAATGGTATGTTTGGCAATGGTACATGATGATTGTTTGGGTATGTTTGGTTCAGATGAGTTATAGGTGTTGGTTGATATGGGATGGTAGTTTGTAAATAAGGTGTGTGATGGTAGAGAGGTGGTGGAATGTGGGAGTTTGAAATATTATACGCTAAAGGAAATTGGGTGTGGTGAGCATACAAATTACAAGGGGTTTGAGATTCAGGGTAATTTCCTTGGAACTGATTAGGATGGTACTGATAGTAACTATTTGGTGCAGGTTGTGATTGATCAAAGTTGACTATGGGAATTGAGCTTGAAGGTTTTGAAGTGGGGTATTATGACTAATGCTGAAATTGTGATTAAATGGTATAGGATTATAAGGATGTATTTGTGTTGTACTTTTTTTGTGCAATGAGGAACTGGGAGTTTGAATGACCAGAGCTCCTAGGGTTCATACCAATTAGGGATAGTGGCTGGTTAGGTAGTGTCTGAATTGGAGCAGGGTTTCCTCCCTGAGCCGTTAAGCTTGGGTATAGCAGAGATGCAGGTAGTTGAGGTGGAACAGTCACACCCATCAATGGAACAACGCTTTGTGACCAATGCTCATACAGGATGCTAATTGGCAATGCATTCACAGAACTGAGTGGACTATTTGTTACCTGAATCGATGAAGCTAAGTCCCCAAACATCAGCGGAGTACCCGATGGAGAATACAATTTTCCATTTTCTGAAGAAGGGTCCTTCCCTCTTTCTGGTCTTTTTCTTCCATGAACTACCTCCCGGAGATCTCGATGAGCTGAATCTTGAGCTCGAATAGCTTGATCCTGTAGCAATTCCATATGTTCTTGTCTCTGATTATACTGGTTTATGTCAGTAGACATCTTGTGAAGGATACCCATCACCTCTGTTATTTCGGTAGTCATGGATTTACGGTGCCAAGAGCGTCGCTCTGATACCACTTATGCAAGTTGAAAGTTAGAGAGAAAATGAAGCTACTTCTAAGAGATAATCTAGGGCAAAAGAAAAGGATTTTTCATTCATAATCTGGAATGTTCTTTACAAGACCTATGTATACCACTTAACTCACGTGTAGACGAAATAAGATAGTTAGGGGGTATTGGGCAAATAGCCAAGTGTATATATCAACTCTCAAGGGGCCTAACTGTAAAACCCTTAAGCTAAATACTTATTCATTAATAATAAATAATATAACTACCAGAAAATCCTCTTAAGCTTCAATTCACATCGGAAGAAGAGCATTGATCTCCTGAATCCAAGCGAGATGAGTTGTGCTTGTAGTCTTCTTCTTCTTCTTCTTCTTCTTCTTTACCAGAACCTACATCGAACTCCATTGCATCATTTTCCAAATTTAAGGGTTGAGATTCCATAGTTAAGTTGACAATGCTATAGAAAGAGAATACGAAGAAAACATGAAAGAAACAAAATTGGGCAATGTGACGACCCAAAGGGTCATCACCTGTTTCCTCATTCGTTCTGTGCTTTCGAGGCCTCGAAAACCTTATTTTTATTTGCCTCGATTTGCGTGTGCAGTCCGGGCGCGTAGCCGGAAAGCTTTTATGTTGAAATATGTGAATTCTGTGAAAAATTGAAGAATTTTGATATTAATATGTTTAAGGTTGACTTTGGTCAACATTTTTTGGAAAACGGACCCGGACCCGAGATTGGACGGTCCCGGAAGGTCCGCAGGAAAATATGGGACTCGGGCATGTGCCCGGAGTCGAATTCCGAGGTCTAGAGCCCGAGAAATAAATTTTTCTGTGAAATTATTTTTCTGAAATTATTAAGGAAAATGGAAATGAAAATTTGATTAAAAGACTATGGTATCGGGCTCGTATTTTGGTTCCGACGCCTGGTACAAGTCTTAAATATGTGTTAAGCGCTTTCTGTAAAGTTTGGTCGAAATCGGACGTCGTTTGACGTGTTTCGGACTCGAAATGGAAATTTGAGGCTTTATGAACATTTCAAAGAAAATCATAAGTTTTGAGGCTTGATTCAAAGTATATGATGTTATTTTGAAGATGTGAGCGCGCGAGTAAATCCGTAGGATGTTTTTGAGGTTGTGTGCATGTTTGGTTTGGAGCCCCGAGGGCTCGGGTGAGTTTTGGATAGGCATCGGATTGCATTTCTCATGTTTTGAAAAATCTGGTATTTGGCTTCTGCAATTTTCGCAAATGCGAAGCCAGGGTTCGCAAATGCGAAGGCCCAGCTATCGCAAATGCGAAGGCTGGTTCGCAAACGTGAAACCACCCCAGGTAGACCAAGCTTCGCAAATGCGAAACCAGGCGTCGCAAATGCGATGGACCCTGGTTCGCAAATGCGAGACCCAGTTCGCAAATGCGAAGGGTCCCCTGGCAGCTTGAATTCCCAAATGCGAAAAATAGTCTCGCATTTCCCAGGCCTGCAATGTTCGCAAATGCGAACCTATGTTCGCATTTCCCATATCCGAGGCCCAGCAAATTTTATACTTAGTCGAATTTTCACCACTTTTCACCATTATTTCAAAACCCAAACACCATAGGCGATTTTTCAAGAGCAAACTTCATCCCAAATCATTTGTAAGTTAATTTTTACTCAATTCTTTCAACTTTTAACATCATTAAACATGTTTTCCACTTGAAATCAAGGATTTTCATGGGTGAAATTGGAGTTTTTGGGTAGAACCTAGGTTTTCCATAAATTGGGGAGTTGGACCTCGATTTGAGGTCCGATTCAAAATAAATTATATATTTGAACTCGTGGGGGAATGGGTAACCGGATTTTGGTTCGAACCTCGAGTTTTGACCACGTGGGCCCGGGGCGTTTTTGGAATTTTTGGGAAAAACTTGGAAAATTCATTTTTATGCATTCAAATTGTTTCATATAGTGTTTATTAAAGTAATTAAGTAATTTGTTATTAGATTCGAGCGAATTGGAGGTGGAACCGCGAGGTAAAGCGATAGTTGAGGATTAAGTGGATTTCACGGCTTTGAGGTAAGTGTTTGGTTTAACTCTAGCTTGAGGGAATAGGAGTTGAGTCTTGTTGCTAATTGCTATGTGATCGAGTACGATGTATAGGCATGGTGACGAGTATTTATACATTGGTGTCTAGCATGACCGTGAGTCCTTATAATGTGATTATCATGAACTGATTGTGAATTTCATGTTTATTGGAGTATTTCTATATGTTGTGAATAACATGTGAATGGTGATATGATAATTTGATTCCTAGGAGCATAGGCTCGAACTGTGATACGAATATTGAAAGTATATGAAATGACTTGATTCATTGAGGAGCGTCGGCTCCAGTTGTAGAACGAATTGCGAAAGTATAAGTGATAATTGAACCTCTGGAGCATCTACTCGAGTTGTGAAAAGAATTGTGAAGTAAAAGTGAGAAAGAGGAGAGATCATTATGTTGCCCTCTTGACGGGCTATTGTTTGGTTGTGATTCCTCTGCATTGTGTTCTTAACGGATACTAGGGTCGCTTAGGTTAATGTTTCCTTGTGTCGTATGATGACTATAGTTATAGATGGGGGGTTGGGTGTGGTAGTCGGTTAGATATAGATGAGGTGGTCAAGTGTGGTAATAGGTTGGTTATAGCTGTGGTGGTTAGATGTTGGAACTAATGTGGTGGTTAGATGTTGGAACTAATGTGGGTATAGTAATTCCTTTGCCGGGATATTTGAGATGATGTTTTGTTCCCTCACTAGGATGTCATTATATTGTTGTTTGTGACGGAATATGAGATAAGAATTTCTTGGAGCTTGGGTCCAGTGATATCGTGGAGTAAGAAAAGAAAGAAAGGGAAAGAGTTACTGGTTATTCACTTGCCGGACGTTTTGTTGATTCTGTTGTTGGTTTTTTTCTCTCCCTTGCCGGGATACTGAGATTATTAAGTTGTTTGTCATGTGTATTCCCTTGCCGGGATTTTCATTATTGTTTATTTACTCTCTTGCCCCGTATTTGTGACTGTGGTTTGGATGAGGAAATATGATCTTGGTGGAGCTGGTTGCACGCCGCAACAATGATATTGAGGATCGGGTTGCACGCCGCAACAATAATATGTGAGGGTCGGGTTGCACGCCGCAACAATAATATGTAAGGGTCGGGTTGTGCGCCGCAACAATGATACATGATAAATGATATGGGCAGGGTTGCACGCCGCAACGGTGGTATTTGTGGAGCGGGTTGCACGCCGCAAAAATGGTAATTATGGAGTGGGTTGCACGCAGCAACAGTTATTTGATGCCCTGTGTTTATATTGAGTATTGATTCCTTGTTTATGGTGGATCTAAGTTGCTTTAGTTTATTACCCTGGGTTACTGTTAATATTGTATCTCCCCATAGCATGTTTCCCCCTCCCATATTGTTAATTGCTTTGTATTCGATTTTCGCTATATATTTATAACTGCACAGGTTTATGTGGTGTCCAGTCTAGCCTCGTCACTACTTCGTCGGGGTTAGGCTAGACACTTACCAGCACATGGGGTCGGTTGTGCTGATGCTACACTTCTGTGCATTTTTGCACAGGTCCAGGTTTTGAGGAGCAGCAGCAGCAATGTACAAGAGCAGGATTTCATTTACACGAGACTGAGGTAGCCTTACAGGCGTCCGCAGGCCCGACATCTCTTCTTTATGTTCTCTGTTTTGAGTGTTGCCTCATTGTTTTCGAGACAGACAGCTTATATATTTCTTTCATACCTTTGTATTTAGTATATTCTTAGTAGTTCGTGAGTAATGTGACACCAAATCTTGGGTAGAGGTTATTATTGACTATTCCGTATTTTGTTTCATATTTATAAGACAGACTTCCGCTACAGTTCTTAGTAGATTTCATGTTCTATATTGATGCTACAAACTGTTAAGATAATTGTTTATTGATGAAAAGGTAAATAAGTTGGCTTGCCTAGCTACCACGAGTAGGCGCCATCACGGCTTTGATGGTGGGAAATCCGGGTCGTGACAAGTTGGTATCAGAGCACTAGGTTACATAGGTCTCACAACTCACGGACAAACTCAGTAGAGTCTGAGGGATCGGTACGGAGACATCTGTATTTATCCCCCAGAGGCTATAGAGTTAGGAAAAGTTTCACTTCTATTCTTCCCTGTCGTGCGATTTTGTTCTCTCAATGCTAAATTGAAACCTCCACTCTTGTCCTTTCGTGAATGGCGAGGTCATGTACCGCTTCTTCAGCCGAGCAGCAGCGGACTGGCGATAGATCAGCTACGTCTTCGGAGGCTTTGTGGAGGTAAAGGTATTAGAGGTGGAGGTAGAGATGCGAGAGGTGGAGGTAAATGGTATAGAGGTGGAGATGCAGGTACTGTTCTGGTTTGTGGTAGAGAAGCTTAGGTTTTATTTTGCGCCGTATCTGGTCATCACCTTATCACGCTACCTTGGACTGCCATGCCAAGACTGTGACCTTAGCTTTACCGAGTTTGCCTCGTTTAGAGTGGAGAGAGACTCCTGGTCATTCTACCTGCAGTATTATATCGTATGTGAAGGCTCGACGTATGGCCGAGAAAGGGTNAAAATTTACAACTGTCCAAAGCTGCATCATCTTTATAATATAACATGCAACCATCTTCACAACAATCAATTCTCATTGACGAAAGTCCTAACTTAGAAACTAATCTCTTTGCCTTGTAGAAATCACCAGGTAATTCGATATCAGGGTCAACTAGTTCACGCATAAGGTCAATGAAAGAGTCCATGGCTCCTTGAGAAATATTCCAATCAGATTTCATACTTAGTAATCTAACTGCAACAGACAACTCAGAGTGCGGACTTCCATTACGTAGTGGACGACTAGCTTCCTCTAAAGCTTCATAAAAACGTTTTGCGTCATCATTAGGAGTTTGTTCAACATTTTCATTAGGCTCACCCCCTAAGTGCATCCCAAAAGCATCCGCAACCATATCATGAATTCTAGAATCACGATTTGTATTCTCCACCGACCTACTACTTTCACCCACAACCATGTTATGGAATATCCCATGGCTACCATCGATCTCTCCATGATTAGTCCACACAAAGTAATTTTCTATAAACTTCCTTCTATAAAGATAATGCTTAATTACCGCCGGTTGTCCAAACTTTATACAGTCACACCTAACACAAGGACACCTAATTACTCCTTCAGTTTGGTATGGTGGAAGTGACATTGCATGTCTAATAAAGTCATCCACCCCTTCTACAAAATCCTCCCTCAATCCCTGTCGATTAGGATAATTCCTATTGTACATCCAAGTACGATGTTCCATCTATACAAATAAAATAAGAGGAAATTAATTTAGTTAATTCATATCCTAATCTTTTTTTAGTTAACTAAAAGTCCAATTCATATCCTAAAAGTCCAATATGACCTTAAGTTCATAATTAATACATTAATAAACTCCTCCCTTTAATTATTTTTTCTTATCTTATAAATATATAATTCATAGTTTAAAGCATGAGTTTAGGTACTCTTATTTAGGTATTGCTCCTCTTCTAAGACAATGAATTGTATCTTTTTACAATTGAACTCAATATAAATTAATACAAGAACTAAAAGATCATAATTTCTACCTTAAGTTCAAAAATCTAATGTTTAAAAAGCTAATAAGGTAGATTACTAACCTTGGTAGGTTAAAAGGAGGTTTAAAAATCAGTGGTGGCAAGGGGTAGGGGACAGCAGCTCCAGAAATCAGTGGTGGCGCGCGGCGAACAGTGGTGGTGGCGGTGGACAGTGGTGGTGGCGCGGAACAGTGGTGGTGGCGGCGGTCACAGTGGTGGCAAAGGGTGGGGGATTGATTTGTGTAAGGGAAATAGAGAACGGGAGGAGAATATGTTGAGAGAGAGTTGGGAAAAATTTTGGGGAGAAAATAAGAGTTTGGGAAGGGAAACCCGATTTTGACTCCTGCATTTAAAAATAGCGACCAACTTTGGTTGCTATTTTGGTAGCTATAT
>NW_017670368.1:601533-615005 GCF_001879085.1 Nicotiana attenuata | reverse complement strand
TGGTAGCTATATAAGTATTGACTGCTTGACCAAAATAACGACCAAAGTTGGTCGCCATTTTTGACCGTTTGACCAAAAAGCGACCAATTTTGGTCGTTATTTTACAAAATAAATGAATTTACTTTTTTTTCTATTTTGATTTATATATATATATATATATATATATATATATGATATAATATATAATCATTATAATATATATTTTCTTATTAATATAGTATGATGTTTGACCAAAATAATTTTAGGTTTATGACGAATTGCACCCCGTAGGCGTATTAAAAAACATGCACTATTTGCAAATCTTAAAACCTACCATATCTCCTCATTTAAGGTCAAATTGAGTGATTCAAAAGGCTAGAATTCATTAGAATTTCACAAGGAATCCAATGGTGAGCAGTAAAAACGCGTGAACAAGTATACCTATAATGAGCCAGGTCGAGTTTTTCTCCATTTTTGAACGGGAAAGAAAGCTTCTGAGGGCATTTTATAAAGAGAGAAAATCAAGTGGGGTATCACATAGGTAAGTGTTTGATTAATTAAAAAACTTCGTTTTATGGGTGATTATAGACCATAAATCCCAGCCTTTAATCTCATGAAAAACAGTACGAAAAATAGAATTTTTGGGGGCTTGAGATAATGAGAACCTTTAGGGTCGATTTGAGGGGTTCAACGGAACTCCGATTTTTGGGTGTTCTTTATATGTAGCGTAAATCGGGAAGAAAGATGAAGAAACACTTTTTCTGGAAATTTCTGAGCTTCGAGAAGTGGCCCGGGCTCGGGTTTTGTCAAATTTCGGGATTATTGAATGTTTTTCGATTATTTTCGATTGGGTATTTGTATCCTATCATAAATGTAACGTATTCGTTTGTGGTTTTTTGTCAGATTTGACGCGCGAAGGAGGTCGATTGAGAGGCAAGTGCAATAGCGAGCTACGGATTTTGGCCGGCTTGAGGTTAGTAAATAGATGTAAATGCTGTGTTGAGGGTTTTGAATCCGAGTTTGCACATGCGTAGTGCTATATTGAGGTGATTTGCACGCCCGCATACCGGCGTGGGGTGGACCACCGTTGGGGATTGTTGACTTGGCTGTCCCGCTTAATAAAATTAACTAACCTAATTGATGTGAGAGCTTAGTAGATATCCTTATAAAAAAAGGATTAATTATCATAAATTGGGCCTTTCGTGCCAATTGCTTGAATCCTCCAGGGATTATTTTTATTGTTTCTTCACATATTTACGGATAATTGAACTCAGTCCCTAGTAATTTAATACTGTTTGCAAACCCAGCCATTTTCTCTCACAAATATGGAACTTAATTAATATATCTGATGAAGTTTGGGCTGAAATATTTACCTATATTATTGTGCCGGAGGGGCTTATATGATTCGTGGACTGAGTATGGTATCGGGGTTCGCGCCGCACAGTACTATATTGATATAAGATATGAGGCTTAGGGCCTTAATGGATGCCCGAGATGAACTTGATATTGCGCTTGGGCCGTAAAATATTGTCTAGGGGGCGAGGCGGGGGCTCCCGGAGTCTGCCACCTCCAGTGACGCCGTTCGGCGCATAAATAATGGAGCGGGGCTGCACGCCGCAGCGTGGTGCTAGAGATACGTACTATTGTTGGCAACTACTTTAATTGATTGCATTCATTTACTATCTTTGTAAACACATTGTTTCATTTGGTTAACTGGATTGAACTGCTGTAATTATAGCTTACATTGTGCCTAATCAGGATTTCTTACTCCAGCCTTTATTTTGTTTTATTACATCTCTGGTTGGAAGTACTCTCGTCATTACTACCTGCCCTTGTGTGCAGATCTATAGGTGCATCCACTGAGGTTGATGTAGGATTTTCCTCTGCCGAGCATCATATCTGGGAGCATAAGGTAGCTGCATGACGTCCGCAGTCCTGATCTTTTCCCATCTAACCTATTTGCTTTATTTTCGCATTTCTTTAGAGCAATATGTAGTAGGTTGAACAATACGTGTATTAGAGGCTCAGGCTTGGTGACACCGAATGTCTTCGAGCTGTGTAGTATATTTCTAACTTGGATTTCCGCATGTTTAAACTATATTTCAGAGTTTCAGTATTATGACTTAGTGAATTATTTGTGTTAATCTGAATCATGATACTGTACAAAAAGGGTTAAGGTTGTTTGAATTGGTCGGGCTTTGCCTAGCAGTGTGGTTGAGGCGCCATCACGATCGGGGTTGGGGTCGTTGACAAATAAGCGACCAATGTTGGTCGCCATTTTTTGACCGTTTGACCCAAATAATACTTAGTGCATAGTTATAGTGTAAGTATATATATTATACTATATAAGCTATACCTTCATAAAATATTACATAATGCATTGATATATACTATATAGTTTTATTTTTATATATATATTATATAATATATATAATATATATAATATTTTAAATTGAAGTAAAAGTATTTAGAAAGTTAGAAAATAGAGACCAACTTTGGGTCGCTAATTATACATAAAAATTTAAGTTAGCGACCAACAACTTTGGTCGCTAATTTAAATTCAAAATTTATTTTATAATTTATATAATATTTAAAATAAATAATATATTTTATTAAAAGTTAGGAGTGGGCCCCAGATTGCGCCAAAGTTTGTCTCTATTACGTGATAGAGCAACTTTGGTCGCTAACATTGGAAATTATCAATTTAATTATATTTATAAATTTTGTAAATAAATATAAATTAATTAAAATTTTTAATGAACTTGGGTCCCATTTTGGCGACCAATAGTTGGTCGCTATCTCTTTACCTTTAATTAGCGACAATTTGGTCGCTAATTTATATTATATATATTTATATTTTGTATTTTTTTAAAATAATAATATAAATTATAAAATTTGTAGTTGGGTTCTCCCTTTGGCGAACCATTTGGTCGCTTAATATCAGTATAACATTTTGACAAGCAAGTCTGACAACAGTAAGTCAACATTTTGTACCAAGATTACGACCACAGTGGCGACCAGCCTTGGTGCTTATTTAATTTCAAATGTTTATTTCATCATTTTCTTTTTTTGAATGTTAGCGACCAACGTTGGTCGCTATTCTGTCAAACTAACGTTGGTCCGCAATATTTGGTCGCTTTTTTTCGATATTTCTATGTAGTGTCTTTGTTAATTTTTTCGGAATGATATAATGTCCTTAAACGATGGCTATTTCGTTTTTTTCTTTGCTGATAATATTTTAATATAAAAGTTCTTTATAATCTTAGAATGATTGGTCAAACGGGTCTTCAATATAAAAATTCCTATTAAACTCTTTTTCTTGCTCTAACCACACGCAAGTGCAATTAATGTTGAAGGAGATCAAACATATAAGTGTACTTTACTAACTAAATTACAGGATTTTTAGCCTGTAATTTGATTTATGCTCAAGTAAAAAAACAATTCTTTCCCATCATCATCCCTTGAGTTTTTATCGTCCCCACCCTCCCAAACTTTTCTCACACAATGCGCGTTTAAAAAATATGAGTTTTTTTAAATTACTTGATGGTTATTCAAGTTAAAAATACTAGTAGTAAGTCAATTTTTGTTTTGTTTTATACCAGACGATCAATTTCTGATTTGAAATCAACTACTTATATTATTCGGGTATTGACACTACATTTAAAGAATATATGTAAGTCTAGCTGCGTTTGACCATAGATCCCAAATTTATTTGTGAAAAATTTGATTTTTGTTGACAGTTTGGTTTGGAAGATGAAAATGTGTTTGGACATACGTTTTCAAACATATTTTTCAACTTTTTTTTGAAAAAACATGTATATTAATTCCCATGTTTTGGATTTTGGCCAAAATCAGCCTCAAGTAGCTGATTTTGCGGAATTTGAAATTTGAGATTTTGGGATTTGGCCAAAATAGGGCAAAATATTATGGCCAAACATGAGTTTTGAAATAAATCCCAAATTTATTTTGACATAAACTCATGGGCCAAACGGGGCCTTGGTAAAAGGGAGAAAGGTTAAAGATTTTATTCCGGTATGAAATTATCACATTATTCGAGGAACCCTAGTGTTGTTGATAAAGGATCGTCCAACAAGGGCGTTTCTAGTGCGTGTATGTCGCATCAAGGCTTGTATCATTGATGAATGCATGCGTGAATCATAGAAATATGCAAATCTATAGGTACCATAATGCAAGAGCGCCGGCTGATAATATACCTACTACTTACCTTACTTGTAACACCTGCTGTGGAGCTAACCCTTTTCTATTGATTGGTCGTTACTCCTGTTTTCGTCGATTAATCCTACAAAAGTAACTCCTACATGAAACACTAGAAAATAACACATAAAATAGTCTCCTTAAGCTTAAATCTATTTTAAAATTATCCGTATTGATATTCAATTGGTGCATATTATAACATTAGAATTTCATCAGAACTAATCATATTTGGTTTCCTGTTTTATTACTAACGTGGAAAACTAAGAATATTTTTGTACAAAGATTAGATCTAAATTTCTACAGACACATAGAAAAGGAAAATATATTTGATGATGAGCACTTGTTTGAAAGTTCTTTAATTCCCTTCAAAGACTGCTAGTTCAATTTACTTTCCTCGTTTATTCAAGAGTAATGGAATATTACTAATCCACTTGTTTAGCGTGTTTCTCTATTATTATTATCATAGGCCACATATATTGAGGAAAAAAATCCAACTAGATCAAAATCTGTTCGTTGACTGGATATAATTTCCATAATAAAAGTACGTTTGCGCTTGTATTTTATAGGGAAAAAGGAAAGGAAATTTTGTGGTTCTATTGCCACCAAGTAGGTCTGTATGACCTATGCATTAAATGAATTATCTCCCCCTCCCCCCCGCCCCCCAAAAAAAAAAAAAATCCACACACAGTTTTTAGATTCAAATTTTCTAGATTTTTTCTTCTTTTTAATAAAAAACATACATAGAGCACACACCCACCCATTTATCATCACTGGCCTATGAAATTGTGGAGTTCCGTTGTTAATTAGTTGACAATTCAATACATTATGTGTATGAAGCTCAAAAATTCGTAGTTAAAGCATATTGTTTTGTAAAGATGGATGGTGAAAATTAGCTTAGAAAGGTATCCTTGTTCAACAATTTTTAAAGAAGTAAATTTGAATTTTCAAAATTTGGACTTTTTGTGACCACAAATTAGAGTGAAATATTGTTCGCTTTGAAATGGGTTTTAAAGATGTTGCCTATAAAATTTGAAGTCAATTTGGTGGAGATTTTTAGACTGACTTTTAACAAAAATGCAACTTGAGTCTTGAGCAAAAGTTTCGTCAATATATAACGCCCACTTTTATATATATATATATAATATAATATTTTTTGAATAATTTAAAGTCTTTCATTTACCAGGGAAAATATTACTAGTAAATCAAACCCTTATATATTTACCTATCGAACTAGTTTCACCCCATCCCCTATGCAGCATCTTATTACACTGGATACCAGTTTAAGCTATGCACAATCTTTTATTTTGCCTATTACTACGACAATGTATCTCCATTGAACTATCTCCCATCCTTCTCTTCTTGTTATGAAAAAATTCTATCATTCTTTCCTGCCACACATAGTCGATTGTTGTCTGCTAGGACATCTTGTTAATTCAGCTTTTTCCATTTCTTCTTTTGGCCATTTCTCTGCCCATTTTTAGCTCTTCTTCCACCCCTGTAACTGGCCTGTTAAACCCTTGCCACTAACAGTTTACTCCAACAATGCTTTCCCATATGAACACTCAAAGAATAAGTGCTTTTAAGGTTATCCTTTTCATTGTTACACAAGATGTAGTCTTCTTGATCGACGTGCCATCCCATCTTTGCAATCTATTCCTTTGTATATATCTCCGTGTGCTGTCCATAGTTAAGTACAAATGTCCATCTAGGCACCCTCCATTTTTAAACACACTATTTTCCTCCAGCTTACTTTTCAAACGTGCCTCGAAGCCTGTGGTATACTTTGTTTGAATACGAATCTCTTCTATTTTTAATGTATCCCTGGCGAATCCTGCTTCCATCATATCCTCTGCGCCTTCATCGATCTTGCCTACCTCCATAAGCTTGTTTAACTGCACTGTCCAGAACTTCTTCCTCTAATGTAGTACATGCACCCACTGTACTCATAGCTTTCTTCTTTTTTTCTTTACATAGATCCCAAACTGCTTGCATATGGCAGGCTTTGTTCCAAAAAGTGTTATGTTCATAGATGTGAAACCACCTGCAGACCTAGGAAGGCATACATTTCTCCCAATGCTAGTGGCTTTTTTTGACATTGTCCCTCTTCTCCAGTCCATAAGAAACTCCTGCCATATTGCCGTTCAATAAGTTGTTATGATCTTCTTTGGTTAGTACAAAATATTTTGGTCCAGGTAAGTCCTGAATGGAGAAAAGAACACTTTTTAAACTAAAATCCTCCTGCATATGACCAAAAACTTTGCAGTCCATGAAGTAATTCTTTCCCCATTATTTTGTCAATGAGTGGTTGGCACTGTGCTATAGTAATTCTTTTGGAGCTCAATGTGACACAAGATTATCTGACTGGTAGGTCCTATTGAAATTCCAAGACAATTCTAGGAATCACCTTCCTGTTCTTTTTCCTTGGGTGACTCCTCCAAAGATATTGAACTTTTGTTCTTGATTGACATCAGTCCAGATGCCTGTGAGAACTCCAAAAGCCATTGGATAATAAACTGACTGATCCAATGTCTCCCCTGCAAAACAGTAAAAGGATCAAATCAAGCAAAACCAAGCTGCGAAGATTTGCATCTTAGCACACTATGGGGTGGAAGTTTGAAGTTTTGGGATTCCTGCCCGCCTCTTAATAGCTTCTTGTCAAAATACTCCATTGCAACTACAAATAGAAAGGGGTGAGAGTGGGTCTCTTGATCTTCAGTCCCTTCCTTGCAATCAAATGGCTTAGTTAGTGTCATCCATTTATCAATATTGTGTATATGTCCACGTTTCTCATACATGTCATGATCCATCTTACAAGCTGTTCTGGAAAAGGCAAGTTCCATGTAATATCTGCTCAAAGTCTCATTCTATTGAATCATTAAGGCTTTGTTTGCATATCCAACATTCCATTATACATCTAGGTGAATACCCTTCCCTTCTCATATCCCTGTAAACTAGTTCAATGACTCAGCAATAATATTGTCTGTTATATCTAGCCAGGAACAGAAGCGGCTGCCTGTGAAAACTATTAATCAGGAAATCCTTTTCACTGAAGTCTCTTGGTAAGGATTTTGATATACTTTGTACAAACTGTACAACATGAAATAGGCCTATTAATCTTTAATACTGGCAGGAATTCCTAACTATAGGTATTAAGGTTAATGGCATGCAATTGATAGGTCTAGAACATTTGGTTTTAACTCAAAGAAATTCTTGTAAACAGCCTTTAATCAACATTCCTGCCCAATAGATTGGCCAGGATTTTTTGAAGAAAACAATTTTAGTCCATCATATCCGGGCTTTTAAGGTCATTGATATCCTTCATATGCTTCCCATATCCTCTTTCCTTGGATACTTGTTTGACTAACAGTAAGTTGTTGTTCCCTGCTCAACAACCTGGCCCCCTTTCATAACTATCATTTGGGTTAATAGCTGGTATGCTTTCAGAACCTTGAGCCCCAATAACTTACTTATTAGTACCATGATTTCTCACTCAATATTTTATCTTCCAACATCTAACTGAACCCCCATGTCATTAGTTAGGAGCTTGAATCCCATTCAGATTACTTTTTGTTCTTCATCTTGAGCAAAGAAAATACTGAGTTTTGAATCTCCCAGCTTTAGCATTGTACTCTTGATCTCTGCTATATAGATCTGTTCCTCAATCAGAGTTCAATTTTTCTAGGTCACCTTTAAGAGTTTTTCCTTTCAATTAGTTCTTGCATCTGTACAGCCTAGAGCTCTTTCTCCCTGAGTTGGCTTGGAGATCCTTCCTGGATACCTTTTTATTCTCTCATCTACTTCCTTTGTAATGTTTTGTGTTTGATATCTTGATAACCTCACTTTACCCTCTTTCAGCTTGTTTCATACTATTTGCATCATGCCCCCCTTACTCCTTTCCTCCCAGGCTTGTTCCCCTTTCTGTAGGAACTAAGTTATGACCAGCTAATA
Organism: Nicotiana attenuata; assembly: GCF_001879085.1. Lineage (NCBI taxonomy): Eukaryota > Viridiplantae > Streptophyta > Magnoliopsida > Solanales > Solanaceae > Nicotiana > Nicotiana attenuata. The sequence continues at coordinate 606,863 of NW_017670368.1, read as the reverse complement.
ACAGTTTCGAATCTGAATGGTCTAAATTTTTCCTCCCTGCATTGTGCAATCATTAACTTTAGAGGTGAATGATGAGAATATCAAGTGGTTCTGTAAAAACCTGAAACACCTTTTTTCATAAATATTAAGGCATCATCATCATCCATTGTGCATTCACCAGTCCCATCCTTATCATTTCTAACTGTAAGTGTAATGTGTTGGTCCAGGTATAGCTCTTTCCCCACCATACAGCCAGCTACATGCTTCAGTAATAACAGGAACCTCTTAAAGTCTCTTGTTTCTATATCTTGTAACCTCAGTACCATGTTTGTCTATTCCTGTGCCTGAAGAATAGCATTGTAGTCCCCCATTTGCTACAAGGTCCCCTGTTGTGTGCTGTGTATTTGCCCTCAACTTCCTGCCAGCAAATTAGCTTATCTTTTTATATTATTCAGACCATATATTGCTGAGAAACCAATAGGTGACTGCCCTTTGATATATATGACTGATTTGCCCCTGAACTAGCTGCTCATCAACCTCTTCACACATCAAATTTATAAATTCTAGAATCCATAATACCTCATATTCTGCTTTTATTTGTTTGAAATAGCATTTGATATTCATATGCCAACCATGGCTATTTTTTTTTGTTATTTCCATTTTCTCTTATTCTCTTTACTCTATGTTCAACTAATGCTAGATATAGCTTTTATTATTATTTTTATGACTCCTTCACGCTCTTTTTGCTTGTAAGTTTTATTCAAACACCTAACATGTCACAAGTTATCACACTCATATTGGTTAATGTAGAAAGAGGTTTATAATAAGTACTCTTTCCCCTAAGACCAAGCTCGATTTACTCTTTGCTTGTACCTGTGCATCACAAGTTGATTTTGTTATGCATGCTTTGATGCCTCCTCTTTCCCTTTGCTCCCCTGCTCCTCATTTTGTTTTGGCCTAAATCTGCTTGCTGCTGATTTTGCCAAGTACTGCAGTTCATGCCTTCATCTCCCTTTCTTGCACTTCATTCTCTGCTGGTACAGACTCACCCTGCTAGGGGTGCTTCTATTGTTACCTTTTGTCTGGTTTTTCTTTTCAATTTGTTCATTCCTATCTGTTCTTAACCACACCTGTTTGCCTGTAACTATCTTTTATTTTGTTGACCCTCCTTTTGTGGTTTTCCTTTCTTATCACAATGACACAATCATGTCCTATTTCAGACATTAGCACAATAGTTGGTTCCCCAGTCATAGGCTACCTCTTGGCTGAATTAGTTCCTTTAGGATCCTGCACTTTCACACATTTAGGCAGAGTCTTTGGTTATAATCCATTTCAATTAACAACATAACGCGCATAAGAGATTCTCACACGTTCCAGTGGTGCATTCGATACTGCATACCACTGGGTTTCCCAGAGTACCGCCTATCTGTGTTAGTGTTTTCATGCTTCAGCAATTTAGAGGTAAATTGGGAAATCTTTACCGCATAAATCGGAATCGTGCTTCAACACCTCATTCATGTACATTGAAATCTTCAGTCCTGCCTTCATATTAATAGGCTTATTATTCCACTGTATGAGGCCCAGAGTATAAATATTTGATCCCTTTCCTCCATATTATATGATGTGATCGCTAATCTAATCAACAAAGTATCCCTCATTATGCAGTAGATCTGTGCTTCTTTGAGAACTTTCCCACTGAGCCTTAGGAACCTTTCCATTAGCTCAAATGGTTGGTGAAGTCCCCTATCAATACAGTTCAATTGCAGGATCTCCATTTTTTCATTCCTCCCTGCTCAACATCCTCAGCTTCATTTTGCTATTTTCTCTCCATTTTGAACAATGTGTGCACAAACTGCAGGTTTCATACACCTTCGTAGCAAGCTATTTTCCCCGCGACCACATTTGCCATGATTGATTCGATTCAGCTTCCGTTGGTTCAGCATCTTTGTGTGTTTCTCAACAGTACCACTATTGCAGTGGTACTGTTCCATTGTTTGCTTGTTCTCTTGCTTGCCTTTTGAGCTTTCCCCCAGTCCTAGATTCGCACTTCCAGAAGCTTGATTAGTTGCAAGGTAGCTTGCAATTGTCTTCTATTTTCCTACTCCCGAATAGATTCTGTTTTCCTTTTGCTCATCTCACCTTGCATGTTCCTCGGAGTCAGATTTCCAGCTAGTCCTCAATGTCGTTACTTCCTTTTTGGTGATACAAACAGTTCAAGTACTGCTTTCCTAGCTTCCGTTGATCGTTGTTCTTGCCACCATATTCCGCTGCTTGGTTTTCTTTGGTCGGCCCTCCCTGCCCATGGCTTCCAACGTACGTTTAGCTGATCACGTTAACGTGCGCCGAGAGGTTTTTAATCTCACTTTATTGAAACACTCTCGGGCACTTTTATAATTGTTATTACTACAAATTGATTACACATAATTTAATGCCTTATATATAGTGTATAATACAATATAATAATGTTGAAAGTGTTTAAATTATTGTGCCAACAAAAAAAATAAAATGACGTAGCTGTAAACTAATGAAATATGAAAGACTAAATATATGTTCTTAAATATATTTTATTCTAAAACATTAATTGACCAATTCTACGTACGGCAAACACAAAATTAAAGATTTGACTCTCGTTTTTTTTTAACCTCGCCAATTTGTAAATAAAGCAGAGGAAGTTGTAAACTCTTAAGAATACTAATGTTACGGAGGAGAGGAATAATATAAATCTGTTAGTACTTTTATTATTCATATAATTTAATTTATAACCTTAAAAAGGACATAATTCATGGTCCTAGTGCCATTTAAGAGAATAGCACTTTATTCTCATAATATATTTTATTGTTTATCTTTAGAGTATTGTTTTTTCTTATATCAACCATAGCATCATTTAAAGGGGACCAAAAAAATATTATATGATTTTTGAAAATAAAAGAAGAATTAAAGTTAGTTGAAAAAGTATTTGAAAATAAAATTGTGTTACATACGCTTTCACTTGAAAAAATAATTGTAAGTTTTGGGCGAGGAAAATAAAATTTTACATAATGATAACCACTTTTTTCTAAATTTAAACATCATCCTCAAAAAAAAAAAAACAATTCCAATTAGTGTATATACCAAAGATTTTTTCTTAAAAAAAGAAAAAAGTTGTACGACAAACGAGCCTTAATTTTGATGACATACAAATGTTCCAAGAGAAAAAGAAAGAAATAGTGGTAAATCATCCTTCTTGAAATAGTAGATGTTTGACCCTTGTTTATTCCTAAATGTTTAGAAACTTAACGATTAAATTATCTTTACAAATAGCTTTAACCATATAGCGCAAAACTAAGTATATATATATTCTTCATTGAAATACAAATTGTAATCATCTTCCAGGGGGCGAAGCTACAATATTAGATGCGGGTGGCCGAATCAAGTGCTTTTATTTATATTTTGTATTTATCTTAAATAATTTTTGTGGAATTAATAAAATATATAGTTTTAGAGCTCAATAAAATATGTCAAACCCATTAATTTCAAAGTTCTGACTTCGCCTCTATATCTTATCTTTATGAATTGGAATTAAGTACTAGTAAGCCTTCAATGTATTCCGCACTATTTAAATCATAACTCGTCTTCTCTCTCTCCCTACAACCCTTTTGGATTACTCTTAACTTTTTGTGAAATAACAAATATTTGTAAGGATAGAGGCAATATATCAGGAAAAAAAGATGTATCGGAAAAATAAATTATATGTTTCAATGTTGAAAGCTTACATTTGGTACAATCTGACTAAATTAGAAATCCTAATACAGTTAATTAGAGTAGTAGTTAAAACTAATAATACCTCATAAATCATCATGAATTCAAACCATGGAATATAACTCTCCACAATAATATAACGAACAACAAACAACACACAACAATAATAATAATAATAATAGCCCTAACACTGTTTGACAAACTACGTTTAAAAGGAAGTACCGCTCAATATATGACTGAAATCTGATTCTACTACGTGTCTCAACATGGGTAAAGCAAAATAGGCCTTTTCTCTCTTGAAATTCGGCAGTGACTCGACAAAAAGTAGTACGGTAATTAAATGGAGTGGCCTTTTTGCAGATGATGTTTCTTTTGACATTTCTTCCATTCGTTTTATATCTAGATGTAAAATGTTATAATTAAAAAATTAAAATGTAACTAGTTTTCCTCAATTTTTTGAACTACTATGGCTATGTTTAAGACGTTTATTAAGATATACATATATTCAATCTAATTAAGCCTTTTAAAAATTAGAAATAGAACAAAGAGTCAATTAATCCCAATAAGACAAATACAATGACGGCACTCACACTCTACATGTTCGTTTTTTCCACACAAACTACCATTTTGCAAACCATTCCTCAAATACACTACTGGGGACCAGCATTTCTTTTGCTCACCGTTTTTCCTCAATTCATAGGACCAAATAAACTTGTTTGGATAACTAATTAAATAACTTCTTACACCTTTTCGGTCTACCTTAATTATTTTTTTACGACCTTTTATCCAATAGATATTTAAAAATTTTCCAGATATCAATAAGTAAAATGCCCATGTATTCTATTTATATAATTTTACTATTGAAAATAATTTTATATTTATTTCATGAAGGAGTAATATTTTCAAAATTACAATATAAAAAATTATTGTGTTTTACTTTTTGAAGAGGTAAATATTACAATTTGATAATATTTTTTTTAGAAATTATATTTTTAATTGTTTTGAAAGTAAGACGGTTGGGGTTAATTAAATATTTTTAGTAACTTTAAACATTATTGGTATTATTTATACTTGTAAATATACTGAAATATTTTAATTTTATCTTGAAGTTTTTTTAATTATTTTTTTAGTTTTCTTGAACTTCTAATGCATACTTTTATATTTAATTGTGTTATATACATGTTATTAATCATAAATTTAAAAATTAAAGAATGTACGCCCCATGTCGTCGGAGGCCCTTCCCCAAACTAAGTAAAAGCCCCTCGCTTTAAAACACTTGGTTAAAAAGGACAAAGGCTAGAGGGAGTTTTGAACTTTCATTGTTTTAATTTATATATGAGTATAGTTATTTTCGTAGAAATAAATACTCCTAGATTTATCTACACAATTAATAATAAAGCTTTATGTCTTGCATGTAGAAAGAGGTACGTTATTTAAGTGCATGCCATTATTTTGTATATAACGGAAGGAGTTAGAAAACATATAAATAAAAAGAATGAATAGGTTTTGATAGCCCATGTCAAATAAAGACAAAATTAGAAGATTTTGAAAAGGGTTTTTAACTTATTACATATAACTTGCACAGTGTTATATTGTAGTCTCCATTGAAGAAG
>NW_017670368.1:599280-601508 GCF_001879085.1 Nicotiana attenuata | reverse complement strand
TGAAGTTTGGTCGAAATCGGACGTTATTTGACGTGTTTCGGACCTAAATATCTAAAGTTTGAAGTTTAGGAAGTTATAATGAAAAATCATGTGCTTTGAGGCTTGATTCTATGTAAATGATGTTATTTTGGCGATTTGATCGCACGAGCAAGTCCGTGGGATGTTTTCGAGGTTGTGTGCATGTTTGGTTTGGAGCCCCGAGGGCTCGGGTGAGTTTTCAATAGGCATCGGATTGCATTTTCTCATTTTTGAAAAGCTGGTATTCCCCAGTTCTGGTATCTTCGCATTTGCGAAGAAGTACTCGCAAATGCGAAGTCGCAAATTCGGCAACTCGATCGCAAATGCGAAGAAGGGGAAATCTGGGCTGGATCGCAAATGCGATCATTCCTTCGCAAATGCGAAGAGGGGGAAAATGGGCTGGGGTCGCAAATGCGACGACCATGCTCGCAAATGCGAGAGGGCCCAGATCGCAAAAGCGATCGATACTTCACAAATGCGAAGTCTGTGCCCAGGCCCTGTGTTCGCAAATGCGAACCAAGGATCGCAATTCCCAGCCCTGTCTTGTTCGCAAATGCGAACCAAGGCTCGCAATTCCCATATCCGAGGCCCAGCAAATTTTATACTTAGTCGAATTTTTCATCACTTTTCACCATTCTTTCAAAACCCAAACACCATAGGCGATTTTTCAAGAGCAAACTTCATCCCGAATCATTTGTAAGTTGATTTTTACTCAATTCTTTCAACTTTTAACATCATTAAACATGTTTTCCACTTGAAATCAAGGATTTTTCATGGGTGAAATTGTGGTTTTGGGGTAGAACCTAGGTTTTCCATAAATTAGGGAGTTGGACCTCGATTTAAGGTTATATATTTGAACTCGTGGGGGAATGGGTAACTGGATTTTGGTTCGAACCTCGAGTTTTGACCACGTGGGCCCGGGGGCATTTTTGGAATTTTTGGAAAAAACTTGGGAAATTCATTTTCATTCATTCAAATTGTTTCATATAGTGTTTATTAAAGTAAATAAGCAATTTGTGATTAGATTCGAGCGAATTGGAGGTGGAACCGCGAGGTAAAGCGATAGTTGAGGATTAAGTGGATTTCAAGGCTTTGAGGTAAGTGTTTGGTTTAACTCTAGCTTGAGGGAATAGGAGTTGAGTCTTGTTGCTAATTGCTATGTGATCGAGTACGATGTATAGGCATGGTGACGAGTATCTATACATTGGTGTCTAGCATGATCGTGAGTCCTTATAATGTGATTATCATGAACTGATTGTGAATTTCATGTTTAATGGAGTATTTCTATATGTTGTGAATAACATGTGAATGGTGATATGATAATTTGATTCCTAGGAGCATTGGCTCGAACTGTGATACGAATATTGAAAGTATATGAAATGACTTGATTCATTGAGGAGCGTCGGCTCCAGTTGTAGAACGAATTGCGAAAGTATAAGTGATAATTGAACCTCTGGAGCATCTACTCGAGTTGTGAAAAGAATTGTGAAGTAAAAGTGAGAAAGAGGAGAGATCATTATGTTGCTCTCTTGGCGGGCTATTGTTGGGTTGTGATTCCCCTGCATTGTGTTCTTAACGGATACTAGGGTCGCTTAGGTTAATGTTTCCTTGTGTCGTATGATGACTATAGTTATAGATGGGGTTGGTTGGGTGTGGTAGTCGGTTAGATATAGCTGAGGTGGTCAAGTGTGGTAATAGGTTGGTTATAGCTGTGGTGGTTAGATGTTGGAACTAATGTGGTGGTTAGATGTTGGAACTAATGTGGGTATAGTAATTCCCTTGCCGGGATATTTGAGATAATGTTTTGTTCCCTCACTGGGATGTCGTTATATTGTTGTTTGTGACGGAATATGAGATAAGAATTTCTTGGAGCTTGGGCTCCAGTGATATCGTGGAGTAAGAAAAGAAAGAAAGGGAAAGAGTTACTGGTTATTCCCTTGCCGGACGTTTTGTTGATTCTGTTGTTGGTTTTTTTTTTCTCTCCCTTGTCGGGGTACTGAGATTATTAAGTTGTTTGTCATGTGTATTCCCTTGCCGGGATTTTCATTATTGTTTATTTACTCTCTTGCCCCGTATTTGTGACTGTGGTTTGGATGAGGAAATATGATCTTGGTGGAGCGGGTTGCACGCCGCAACAATGATATTGAGGATCGGGTTGCACGCCGCAACAATGATATTGAGGATCGGGTTGCACGCCGCAACAATAATAT
>NW_017670368.1:561730-599261 GCF_001879085.1 Nicotiana attenuata | reverse complement strand
TATTTTATAAATTTTTTGTAATATAAATATAATTATTAAAATTTTATAACTGGGTCCCATTTTGGCGACCAAAGTTGGTCGCTATCTTCTTACCCTTTAATTAGCGATCAACTTTGGTCGCTAATTTTAAATTATATATATATTTATATTTTGTATTTTTTTTAAAATAATAATATAATTATTAAAATTTGATAGGTGGGTCCCACTTTGGCGACCAATTTTGGTCGCTAATATCAGTATACATTTGACCAAGCAAGTCTGACCAGTCAAGTCAACATTTTGACCAAATTAGCGACCAAGTGGCGACCAGCCTTGGTCGCTTATTTATTTCAAATGTTTATTTCATCATTTTCTTTGATTTAGCGACCAACGTTGGTCGCTATTCTTGACAAACTAACGTTGGTCGCTAATATTTGGTCGCTTTTTTCCGATATTCTAGTAGTGTCTTTTGTTAATTTTTTCGGAATGAATAATGTCCTTAAACGATGGCTATTATCTTTTTTATCTTTGCTGATAATATTATTAATTAAAAGTTCTTTATATTCTTAGAATGATTGGTCAAACGGGTCTTCAATATAAAAATTCTATTAACACCATTTTTCTTGCTCTAACCACCAACGCAAGTGCATTAATGTTGAAGGAGATCAAACATATAGAGTGTACTTCACTAATAAATTACAGATTTTTAGCTGTAATTTGATTTATGTCTCAAGTAAAAAAAATCTTTCCCATCATCATCCCCCTTAGTTGTTATCGTCCCCACCCTCCAAACTTTCTCCACAAAATGCGCGTTAAGAATATGAGTTAATATCTTGATGGTTATTCAAGTTAAAAATACCTAGTAGTAAAGTCATTTTTGTTTGTTTTATACCAGACGATCAATTTCTGAATTTGAAATCACTACTTATATATTCGGTATTGACAATAATTTATAAGAATATTATGTAGTCTTAGCTAGCGTTTGACCATAGATCCCAAATTTATTTTGAAAAATTTGATTTTGTTGAAGTTTGGTTTGAAGATGAAAATGTGTTTGGACATACGTTTTCAAAACATATTTTTCAACTTTATTTTGAAAAAACATGTATATAATTCCCATGTTTTGGGATTTTGGCCCAAAATCAGCTCAATAGCTGATTTTGGGATTTGAAATTTGAGATTTGGGATTTGGCCAAAATATGGGCAAAATTTATGGCCAAACATGAGTTTTGAAAATAAATCCCAAATTTATTTTGACAAAACTCATGGCCAAACGGGGCCTTGGTAAAAGGGAGAAAGGTTAAAGATTTATCCGGTATGAAATATCACATTATTCGAGGAACCCTAGATGTTGTAGGAGTAAAGGATCGTCAACAAGGGCGTTCTAGTGCGTGTATGTCGCATCCAAGGCTTGTATCATTTGATGATGCCATGTGAATCACTAGAAATATGCAAATCTATAAGGTACCATATGCAGAGCCGGCTGATAATATACCTACTTACCTTACTTGTACACCTGCTGTGGAGCTAACCCTTGTTCTATTGATTTGGTCGTTACTCATGTTTCGTCGATTATCCTACAAAATAACTCCTACATGAAAAGCACTAGAAAATAACATAAATAGTCTCTTAAGCTTAAATCTAAAATTATCCTATTGATATTCAATTGTGCATATTAAATCATTAGAATTCATCAGAACTAATCATATTTGGTTCCTGTTTATTACTACGTGAAAACTAAGAATATGTTTTGTACAAAGATATAGATCTATCTAGACACATAGAAAAAGGAAAATATTTTGCATGATGAGCACTTGTTGGAAGTCTTTAATTCCTCAAAGACTGCTAGTTCAATTTACTTTCTCGTTATTCAAAGATAATGGAATATTACTAATCACTGTTTAGCGTGTTTCTCTATTATTATTATCATGAGCCCAATATACGTTGAGGAAAAAAAAATCCCAACTAGATCAAAACTGTTCGTTGACTGGATATAATTTCCATAATAAAAGTACGTTGCTTGTATTTTAAGGGAAAAAGGAAAGGAAATTTGTGGTTCTATTGCCACCAAGTAGGTGCTGTATGACCTATGCATTAATGCAATTATCTCCCCCTCCCCCCCGCCCCCCAAAAAAAAAAAAATCCACACACAGTTTTTAGATTCAATTTTCTAGATTTTTCTTCTTTAATAAAAACATACATAGAGCACACACCCACACCATTTTTATCATCACCTGGCCTATGAAATTGTGAGTTCCGTTGTTAATTAGTTGACAAATTCAATACATTATTGTGTATGAAGCTCAAATCGTAGTTAAAATATTGGTTTTGTAAGATTTGGATGGTGAAAATTAGCTTAGAAAGGTAATCCCTTGTTCAACAATTTTAAAGAAGTAAATTTGAATTTCAAATTTGACTTTTGTGAAAAAATTAGAGTGAATATTGTTCGCTTTGAAATGGTTTAAAGATGTTGCCTATAAAATTTGAAGTCATTTGGTGGAGATTTAGACTGACTTTTAACAAAAATTGCAACTTGAAGTCTTAGCAAAAGTTCGTCAATATAACTAGCCACTTTTATATATATATATATATATATATTTTTTGATAATTAAATCTTTCATTTACCAGGGAAAATATTTACTAGTAAATCAAACCCTTATATATTTACCTATCGAACTAGTTTCACCCCCATCCCCTATGCAGCATCTATTACACTGGATACCAGTTTAAGCTATGCACAATCTTTTCTATTTGCCTATTACTACGACAATGTATCTCTTGAACTATCTCCCATCTTCTCTTCTTGTTATGAAAAATTCTATCATTTCTTTCCTGCCACACATAGTAGATTGTTGTTGCTAGGACCATCTTGTATAATTCAGCTTTTCCATTTCTTCTTTTGGCCCATTTCTCTGCCCATTTTTAGCTCTTCTTCCCACCCTGTAACTGGCCTGTTAATACCTTGCCACTCTAACAGTTTACTCCACAATGCTTTCCCATATGAACACTCAAAGAATAAGTGCTGTAAGGTTTCCTTTTCATTGTTACACAAGATGTAGTCTTGATCGACTGCCATTCCCCATCTTTGCAATCTATCCTTTGTATATATCTTCCGTGTGCTGTCATAGTTAGTACAAAGTTCCATCTAGGGCACCCTCCATTTTAACACACTATTTTCCTCCAGCTTACTTTCTCAAACGTGCCTCGAAGCCTGTGGTATATTTGTTTGATAGAACAACTCTTCATATTTGTAATGTCATCCTGGCTGAATCCTGCTTCCATCATAGTCCTCTGCGCCTTCATGATCTTGCCTACCATCCATGAAGCTTGTTTTAACTGCACTGTCCAGATGCTTCTTCCTCTAATGTAGTACCCATGCACCCACTGTACTCATAGCTTCTTCTTTTCTTTACATAGATCCCAAAACTGCTTGCATATGGCAGCTTTGTTCCAAAGTGTTATGTTCATGATGTTGAAACCACCTGCAGACCTAGGAAGGCATACATTCTCCCATGCTAGTAGAGCTTTTTTTGACATTGTCCCTTCTCCAGTCCATAAGAAACTCCTGCATATTGCCTCAATAAGTTTTATGATCTTCTTTGGTAGTACAAATATTTGGGTCCAGTAAGTCTGAATGGAGAAAAGAACACTTTTAATAAGCCGAATCCTTCCTGCATATGACAAAAACTTTGCAGTCCATGAAGTAATTCTTCCCATTATTTTGTCAATGAGTGGTTGGCACTGTGCTATAGATATTCTTTTGGAGCTCAATTGTGCACCAAGATATCTGACTGGTAAGGCTCCTATCTGAATTCCAAGAAATTCTAGGATCACCTCCTGTTCTTCTTGGGTGACTCCTCCAAAGTATATTGAACTTTTGTTCTTATTGATCATCAGTCCAGATGCCTGTGAGAACTCCATAAAGCATTGGAATAATAACTGGACTGATCCAATGTCTCCCCTGCAAAACAGTAAAAGATCATCAGCAAAACCAAGCTGCAAGATTTGCATCTTAGCACACTAGGGGTGGAAGTTGAAGTTTGGGATTCCTGCCAGCCTCTTTAGCTTCCTTGTCAAATACTCCATTGCAACTACAAATAGAAAGGGTGAGAGTGGGTCTCCTTGTCTCAGTCCCTTCCTTGCATCAAATGGCTTAGTTAGTGCACCATTTATCATAATTGTATATGTCACAGTTCTCATACATGTCATGATCCATCTTACAAGCTGTTCTGAAAAGGCAAGTGCATGTAATATCTGCTCCATAAAGTCTCATTCTATTGAATCATAGGCTTTTTGCATATCCAACTTCATTATACATCTAGGTGATACCCCTTTCCTCTCATATCCCTTCACTAGTTCATGACTCAGAATAATATTGTCTGTTATTACTCTGCCAGGAACAAAGGCTGCCTGTGAACTATTAATCAGGAAATCCTTTACACCCTGAAGTCTCTTGGTAAGGATCTTTGATATCACTTTGTACAAGACTGTACAACATGAAATAGGCCTATAATCTTTAATACTGGCAGGATTCCTAACTATAGGTATTAAGGTAATGGCAGTGCAATTGATAGGTCTAAACATTTGGTTTAACTCAAAGAATTCTTGTACAGCCTTTATCACATCCTGCCCAATAATTGGCCAGGATTTTTTGAAGAAAACAATATTTAGTCCATCATATCCAGGGGCTTTAAGGTCATTGATATCCTTCATTGCTTCCCATATCTCTTCCTTGGATACTTGTTTGACTAGCAGTAGTTGTTGTTCCCTGCTCAACACTGGCCCCATTTTCATATCATTTGGGTTAATAGCTGGTATGCTTTCAGAACTTGAGCCCAATAACTTCTTATAGTACCCCATGATTTCTTCCTCAATATTATCTTCCAACACTAACTGGACCCCCATGTCATTAGTTAGGACTTGAATCCCATTCAGATTACTTTTGTTCTTCATCTGAGCAAAGAAATACTGAGTTTGAATCTCCCAGCTTTAGCCATTGTACTCTTGATCTCTGCCTATATATGCTTTCCTCAATCAGAGTTCATTTTTCTAGGTCACCTTTAAGAGTTTTTCCTTCTCAATTAGTTCTTGCATCTGTAGCCTAGAGCTCATTTCTCCCTGAGTTGGCTGGAGATCCTTCCTGATCCTTTTTATTCTCTCATCTACTCCTTTGTAATGTTTTGTGTTGATATCTTTGATAACCTCCTTTACCCTCTTCAGCTTGTTCCATACTATTTGCATCATGCCCCCCTTACTCCTTTCCTCCCAGGCTTGTTCCACTTTCTGTAGGAACTAATTATGACCAGCTATACAGTTTAAGAATCTGAATGGTCTATTTTTCCTCCCCTGCATTTGTGCAATCATTAACTTTAGAGGTGAATGATGAGATATCAGTGGTTCTAGTACCTGCACTTTCATATTAGGCATCATCATCATCCATTTTGCATTCACCAGTCCCCTATCTATTCTACTGTAAGTGTAATTGTTGGTCCAGGTATAGCTCTTTCCCACATACAGCAGCTCATGCATTCCAGTATCAAACAGGAACTCCTTAAAGTCTCTTGTTTCTATATCTTGTACCTCAGTACCATGTTGTCTATCCTGTGCCTGAAGAATAGCATTGTAGTCCCCCATTGCTAGCCATGGTCCCTGTTGTGTGCTGTGTATTTGCCTCAACTTCCTCCACAAATTTAGCTTATCTTTTATATTATTCAGACCATATATTGCTGAGAAACCAAAGGTGATTGCCTTTGATATAATACTGATTTGCCCATGAACTAGCTGCTCATCAACCTCTTCCACATCAAATTTATAAATTCTAGGATCCCATAATACCCATATTCTGCTTTTATTGTTTGAACTAGCATTTGATATTCATTGCCAACCATGTGCTATTTTTTTTGTTATTTCATTTTCTCTATTCTCCTTTACTCTATGTTCAACTAATGCTATAATAGCTTTATTATTACTTTTTATGAACTCCTTCACCTCTTTTTGCTTGTAAGTTTTATTCAAACACCTAACATTCCAAGTTATCACACTCATATTGGTATGAAAAGAGGTTTATAATAAGTATCATGTTCCCCTAGACAACTCATTTACTCTTTGCTTGTACCTGGTGCATCACAGTTGATTTTGTTATGCATGCTTTGAGCCTCCTGCTTTCCTGTTGCTCCCCTGCTCCTCATTTTGTTTTGCCTTAGATGCTCTTGCTGCTGATTTGCCAAGTACTGCAGTTCATCCTTCATCCCTTTCTTGCACTTCATTCTCTGCTGGTACAGACTCACCCTGCTAGGGTGCTTCTATTGTTACCTTTTGGTCTGGTTCTTTCTTTTCATTTGTTCCATTCCTATCTGTTCTTAACCACACCTGTTTGCCTGTAACTACTTTATTTTGTTGGACCACTCTTTGTGGTTGTTCCTTTCTTATCACAGCACAATCATGTCCTATTTTCAGACATTTAGCACAATATGTTGGTTCCCAGTCATAGGCTACCTCTTGCTGAATTAGTTTCCCTTTAGGATCCTGCACTTTCACACATTTAGGCAGAGGTTTGGTTATATCCATTTCAATTAACATACGCGCATAAGAGATTCTCACAGTTCCAGTGGTGCATTCATCTGCATACACTGGGTTCCCCAGAGTACTCCCTATCTTGCTTAGTGTTTTCATGCTTCAGCAATTTAGAGGTAAATTGGGAAATCTTACCCATAATGGAATCGTCTTCAACACCTCATCATGTACATTGAAATCTTCAGTCCATGCCTTCATAATTATAGGCTTATTATTCACTGTATGAGGCCCAGAGTATAATATTTGATCCCTTTCCTCCATATTACTGAATCTAATCACAAAGTATCCCTCATTATGGCAGTAGATCTGTGGCTTCTTTGAGAACTTTCCCACTGAGCTTAGGAACCTTTCCATAGCTCAAATGGTTGGTGAATCCCCTATCACATACAGTACAATTGCAGATCTCCATTTTTCATTCTCCTGCTCAACATCCTCAGCTTCTAATTTTGCTATTTTCTCTCCATTTTGAACAATTGGTGCCACAAACTGCAGGTTCATACCCTTCGTAGCAAGCTTATTTTCCGCGACCACATTTGCCCATGATTGATTCGATTTCACTTCCGTTGGTTCAGCATCTTTGTGTTTCTCAACAGTACCACTATTGCATGGTACTGTTCCATTGTTGCTTGTTCTCCTTGCTTGCTCTTGAGCTTTCCCAGTCCTAGATCCACTTCCAGAAGCTTGATTAGTTGCAAGTGTAGCTGCAATTGTCTTCTATTTATCCCTACTCCCCGATAGATCTGTTTCCTCTTTGCTCATCTCACTCTGCATGTTCCTCGGAGTCAGATTTCCAGCTAGGTCCTCAATTCGTACTCCTTTTGGTGATACAAACAGTTCAAGTACTGCTTTCCTAGCTTCCGTTGATCGTTGTTCTTCCACCATATTCCGCTGCTGGTTTTTCTTTGGTCGGCCTCTCCCTCCCATGGCTTCCAAGCGTACGTTAGCTGATCCACGTTAACGTGCGCCGAGAGGTTTTTATCTCACTTTATTGAAACACTCTCGGGCACTTTTATAAATTGTTATACTACAAGATTGATACATATTTATGCTTATATATAGTGTATAAATACAATATAATAATGTATGAAAGTGTTAAATATTGTTGCCAAAAAAAATAAAATGACGTAGCTGTAAACTAATAAATATGAAAACATAAATATAGTTCTTAAATATATTTATTTAAAAACATTAATTGACAATTCTACGTACGGCACAAAAAAATTAAAGATTTGACTCTCGTTTTTTAACCTCGCCATGTAAATAAAGCAGAGGAAGTGTTAAACATTTAAGATACTATGTTACGGAGGAGAGGAATATATAATCTGTTAGTACTTTTATTTCATATAAATTAATTTATAACCTTTAATAGAGACATAATTATGGTCCTAGTGCCATAAGAATAGCACTTATTCTCATAATATATTTATTGGTTTATCTTTAGAGTATTGTTTTTTCTTATATAACCATACATCATTAGGAGGGGACCAAAAAAATATATATGATTTTTGAAAATAAAAAAGAATTAGAGTTAAGTTGAAAAAAGTATTTGAAAATTAAAATTGTGTTTAGCATACCTTTCACTTGAAAAAATATTGTAGTTTTGCGAGGAAAATAAAATTTTACATATGATAAAACCCACTTTTTCAAATTTAAAAACTCATCCTCAAAAAAAAAAAAAAAAATTCAATTAGTGTATAACCAAAGATTTTTTCTTAAAAAAGAAAAAAATTGTACGGACAAACGAGCCTTAATTTTGATGCAATACAAATGTTCCAAGAGAAAAGTAAAGAATATAGTGTAATCATCCTTCTTGAATAGTAGATGTTTGACCCTTGTTTATTCTAATGTTTAGAAACTTACGATTAAATTATCTTTACAAATAGCTTAACCATATAGCGCAAAACTAAGTATATATATATTCTTACATTGAAATACAAATTTAATCATCTTCAGGGGCGAAGCTACAATATTAGATGCGGGTGGCCGAATCAAGTAGCTTTTATTTATATTTTGTATTTATCTTAAAAAATTTGTGGAATAAATATAAATATATGATTTAGAGCTCATAAATATGTCAAACCCATTAATTTCAAATTCTGACTTCGCCTCTAATCTATCTTTATGAATTGAATTAAACTAAGTACCCAATGTATTCCGACTAATTTAATCATACTCTCTTCTCTCTCCCCTACAACCCTTTTGATTACTCTTAACTTTTTGTAATAACAAATATTTGTAAGGATAAGGCATATATCAGGAAAAAAAAAGATGTAAGGAAAAATAAATTATATGTTGCATGGTTGAAAGCTACATTTGGGTACATCTGACTAATTAGAAATCATAATCAGTTAATTAGAGTAGTAGTTAAACTAATAAGTACTCATAAATCATCATGAATCAAACCATGGAATATACTCTCCACACTATAATAACAACAACAACAACAACAACAACAATAATAATAATAATAATAGCCCTAACACTGTTTGACAACTACGTTAAAAGAGTACCGCCAATATAAGAGCTGAAATTCTGGACTTCTACACGTGTCTCAACATGGTAAAGCAAAATAGCCTTTTCTCTCTTGAAATCGGCAGTGACTCGACAAAAGTAGTACGAGTAATTAATGGAGTGGCCTTTTTGCAGATGATGTTCTTTTGACATTTCTTCCATTGTTTTATATCTAGATGTAAAATGTATAATTAAAAATTAAAATGTAACTAGTTTTCCAATTTTTTTGAACTACTATGCTATGTTTAAGACGTTTATTAAGATATACATATAATTCAATCTAATTAAGCCTTTAAAATTTAGAAATAGACAAAGAGTCAATTATCCACAATAACAAATACAATGACATGGCACTCACACTCTACATGTTCGTTTTTTCAACAAACTACATTTTGCAAACATTCCTCAAATTACACTCACTGGGGACCACATTTCTTTGCTCACCGTTTTTCGCTCATATTCATAGGACCAAATAAACTTGTTTTGGATAACTAATAAATAAACTTCTTACACCTTTCGGTCTACCTTAATTATTTTTTAGACCTTTTACCATAATATTTAAAATTTTCAGATATCAATAAGTAAAATGCCCCATGTATTCTATTTATATATTTTACTATTGAAAAATAATTTTATATTTATTCATGAAGGAGTAATATTTCAAAATTACAATATTAAAAAATTTATTGTGTATTTACTTTTGAAGAGGTAATATATACAATTTGATAATATTTTTTTAAGAAATTATAATTTTTAATTGTTTGAAAGTAAGAGGTTGGGGTTAATTAATATTTTATAGTAACTTTAACATTATTGTATTATTTATACTTGTAAAATATGCTGAATATTTTATTTTATCTGAGTTTTTTTAATTATTTTTAGTTTTCTTGAACTTCTAATGCATCTTTTATATTTTATTGTGTTATAATACTATGTTATTAATTCATAAATTTAAAAAATTAAAGATATGTACGCCCCATGTCTCGAGGCCTTCCCCAAACTAAGTAAAACGCCCTCGCCTTTAAAACACTGGTTAAAAGGACAAAGGCTAGAGGGAGTTTTGAACTTTCATTGTTTTAATTATATATGAGTAGTTTATTTCGTAGAAATATATACTCCTATGATGTATCTACATACAGATTAATAATAAACTTTTATGTCTTGCATGTAGAAAGAGGTACGTTATTTAAGTGCATGACCAATATATTGTATATAACCGGAAGGAGTAGAAAACATAAAATAAAAAGAAATGAATATGGTTTTGATAGCCCATGTCAAATAAGACAAATTAGAAGATTTTGAAAAGGGTTTTAACTTTATTACATATATACTGCACAGTGTTTATACATTGTAGTCTCCATTTGAGAAGTTGAAAATAGAGAAGCTGGTGCAGTCTTTTTAACATGAGTTCCGACAGACACATGAGTTCCGGCAGACAAATGATTTCCAGTTCCGGTAGACACATGAGTTCCGGTAGACATGTAAGGAACGTTCTAGTCTTATGCAGATTGTGAGACGTTATATTCCTTTCCGGTCGGAACAAAACATGGATGAAGGTATTATACTATTTTATATAGCTTTTTTTAGTGCTAGACTAGATCTAATGTTTTTTACTGTATTGTTTCTTTTATTTTCGGTTTCACAGCTGGCCCTCTCTATTCATTGTCTTTTCAATGTTTATTGCTATGTCTTTTCATTGTTTCTTTCGATGCTTGTTTCTTTTTCAATGTTATTGTTTATTTTCATAGTTCAAAGATAGCTTCGATAGTACCGTGTTTAGCTGTTAGTATGAGGGCATATTTTATGCTTGACAAGTATATATTTTACAATGGGTCCCACTTGCCAAGTCTTTCTCTCCCCTTCCATATATCATCTTCTTCCCATCACATATTTTTTTCCTTCATTGTTTGTTACAGTATTTTTCTTCCTCTTACTCTCTGTCTTTCAGTTTCTATCTTAATTATTCCTTATTTACTGTTCCTTTTTGTTCTTTCTTTTCTATTCTTCTTCTCTATCTTTCTCTATTTTATTTGAGGAAAAAAAAAAAAAAGAAGGTTCTCAATTTCTAAATTTACTCTTAGATCTATTTCAGTAATGCAGTAACGTAACTAATTGACGCCCTCATACAACTATTCTATTGAGTCTCACATCTAATAAAATTTCTCTATTTACTTGCTAACATGATGATTGAACTTGGGGAAGCAACCATTTTTTTCACCTTATTCCTGATCTTCGCCAATGAGCAAGATCCAAAGCTGCTGTCCTCTTCTCTTTTAACCTTATCCTTCCCATTTTTTTTTGTTTTTAATTACAAAAACAGATGAGATATAAGTTTAGCCCATCTCTCAAATTGTTTGCCATGTGAAATACATATTTCTTTCTTTTTTTCCCCCTCATTGCAATAATCTGGGTTTTCACAAATTTACTTAAGAAATTTTGATTCCATGAATTTTTGGACTTCGATTAGCTCTATTTTTGTTTAATGTGTTAGGTGCTGAGTTTGTTGTTATTGTTGTTGTAGGTGTAGCTTCTTCTAATCCTCCTTGTACTAAAGCTCTCAAAGATAGTGTTACTACTTTGGTTGCTCTTGAAAAAGAGCGGAGCAATCTACATTTTGCTATAATGGAGTTGCTGAAGCTCACTGATGAAGAATTTGGCTTATTTAGAGACCGTGTTGCCTTTGCATTCATGATTTGTGGAGGAGGGATGCATTTTGATATCCCAATTATGCCTTGTCATGCTGTTCCTTTATTTGTTTGGTTGACAATGATTATGTTTGTTATTGCTCTCTTTGCTATCGGTTATGTATTGTACGCGAATATAGTTACAATGCAGCCTAGAATCATTTATTTGGACCACAGGAAAAGAGCAATAGCAAAGGAGGTGATGCTTATAATGCAACGGGAGTTCGCATCAATCAACAATGAAGAATTGGACCTCGAAGTGTCTTCCGTTTCTGTGATGGAGAGATATGAGGCACTTGTGAAATTTGGAGAAAAAATCAACTTGAAGAGAAATTACAGGTTTTGGGTGGGGTCTAGCTTTGGATGTCTGTTGGCTTATGGAGTGATGTTATGCTTCATTGCCTACTACAAACATAGTAAGTTTTTTCATATTTTAATAACTTGGATGTTTCTTTGTTACAAGAATTAAGTTTTCTAACTGATTTTGCCTATTTGTGTACAGCTTCTAGTAGTGGGTGTCAATGAGCTTGGATCCGCCGGTCTATCTTCCATTTTGTTGGTAAACTTTCACAATGCTGCTTTTATTCCTTTTGATATGCCCGATCATCAACACGGATTTATCTTTAGAATTGTTTGGAGTTATTCTTATCCCATGGAAATGGATTTTCTTCGATGTATATGTTGATGTTGAATTTCAGTTATGTAGCAATTAGCAAGATAGTAGGAACAATTACTTCTATTTCACATTTTAAAACTATTTTCTTTCTGGCCATGTGCTGCCTCTCTGGCTGTAGCTTGTATATAGTTTGTATTGTGATTAAGTGTAGAGTTTTGTTTAATACAGTAGTTTATTGCACTTTCTTCTGCTTATGATGTCTTGATACACAAGAGACTTGTTATATTCTATATATATGTGAAATGAAAATTGTCTTTTAGTGAAAGGTACGGAACATCTTGGAATTTATTGGGGCATTCTTATCGACAAAATACTAACAATGGCACACGCTCTCTCTTTTTTGTTAGGAGTAGGAGGACATGGAATTAGAGCTGTGAGCCGTGGGTGGAAGATTGAGGATTTCGACAACTTTATCTCTTTTCCTTCTTTTGTTTCTGGTTTAATTCTGTATCTTAAACTATTTGGTTTCCTATGTCTCCATGTAAGTTTGATCAGTCTCTCTCTTCATGAGAGAGAAAAAGACATATGACTTTATGGCACATTAACTCTTAGTTTCTATTAAGAAGTCTAACAGTGATCCTTCTACTTTATCTCATTGTCTTAGTATACCATTTACGTGGATTATCTTTAATATCGCCAGTTCTTGTATGTAAAGCAGTTGCAGACAAGCTTGATGATTTTATTGATAAGATGTATGAGTATACACATGATAGTCTTGCTGACCAAGAAAGACATAAAGGCATAAACGGTAAGTAAATCAATTAGAACTAATTACCTATCCTAAATATGGAAAGATATATACAATTAATTTACTAAGTAATATTCTTCTAAGATGCCCCCTCAAGATTGCGGTCATTGGATGGAGCAAGAACGCCAATCTTGGATCGCAATCGTTCAAAATCTGGACGAGCTAATGGTTTTGTAAGTGCATCTGCAAGTTGATCCTTAGTAGACACATGCACAACATGAAGAAACCCTTGACGAACAAGAGATCGAACAAAATGATAATCAACTTCCAAATGCTTCATCTTGGAGTGGAAAACGGGGTTAGCAGCCAGATAGGTAGAACCCAAGTTATCACAATAAATAACTGGAGGTTGCAGAGAACTGAGTGAAAGTTCTTTAAACAAGTTTCGAAGCCAACACAACTTTGCAGCTGTTGCGGCAACAGAGCGGTATTCAGCCTCAGTTGAAGAACGTGCCACAGAGTGTTGCTTCTTTGCACTCCACGATATAGGATTCTTTCCAAGAAAAATAACATAAGCACTAGTGGATGTCCTGTCGTCTTTATTTCCTGCCCAATCCGCATCAGAAAAAGCATGGAGATCAAGAGAAGAATTCTTGTGCATAAATAAGCCATGATCAATTGTGCCAATAAGATAGCGAATAACACGCTTCAAAGCAGCCCAATGTTTAGTTGTTGGACGATGCGAAAATTGAGAGAGACGATGTATTGCAGAGGCAATATCAGGATGTGTAAGTGAGCGATATTGAAGGGAACCAACAAGAACCTGATACTCCTTAGGGTCACGTAGATGAACACTATCATCCATCATAAGAGAATTGGTGGTTGCCAATGGAGTGGAAGTAGATTTTGCACCACCCATAGAAGCACGATCCACAATATCCTCTATGTATTTTCTTTGAGATAATAAGAGACCTCTCGATGTGCGAATGACTTGAACTCCTAGAAAGTAGGTAAGAGTTCCCAGATCCTTGATGGAAAATCGACTTCCAAGTTTGGTAATAAACAATGAAACAACAGAATCACTATTACTAGTCACAATGAGGTCATCCACATAGACTATGAGATAAATGATTATCCCAGCAACAGAGAAGATAAATAGGCACGGATCCGATGTACAAGCTTTAAAATCCAAAGAGAGTAGATAGCCACTAAACTCATCATACCATGCACGAGGGGCTTGCTTTAAGCCATAAATTGCTTTTCGGAGACGACAAACATGAGTTGGACAAGTGGAATCAACAAAACCCTTGGGTTGAGACATGTAGACTTCCTCCGTCAAAGTACCATGAAAGAAGGCATTGTTAACATCCAGTTGTCTGAGACACCAATTGTTAGATAGAGCAATAGACAAAATAACCCGGACAGTAGTATGTTTTGCAACAGGAGAGAAAGTTTCAATATAATCAAGTCCAGGTTTTTGAGTAAAGCCTTGTGCAACTAACCGTGCTTTATATTTATATAAACTGCCATCTGCATTTGTTTTTACTCTAAAAATCCACTTTGAGCCCCCAACATTTTTACCAGAAGGAGGTGGCACAAGAGTCAATGTACCTTGGCGTTGTAAGGCATTGATCTGCTCAACCATCGCTTGCTTCCATACAGGATCTCTCAAAGCATGATCAATCCTTTTGGGTTCCGTTTTGATGCTTGTGGGTGCAGACGAGGGGAAACCTGAGGTAGATGACGTTGTGATAGCATGAAGACAAAGTTTTTAAATTGGTTTGGTAATGTTGTTTTTGGACCTTGTAATCATAGGATGAGCATTTTGGGTAGAAGAGGTTAAAGGTGCAGAACACACATGTTGGAAAGTGGAAGATGACGAGGTAATGGAGGGTGGAGAAGCTGTCTCGGCGGATGGTTCATTGGAAGTTTGGATATCTGATGCATTGGTTGATGTAGATGCTGATGGCTGGTCAAAGGAAGGCGACATGGGAACACTTGGTTCTATGTTATAGTCAGGTAGTGAATCCTGTAAGGATGAGGTAGCGTGTAAAGAAAAAGAATTTAAATCTGCCACAGGAGTTGTACCCATACCTGACGTAGTAATTCTCAATGTATCAGATGGTGAGGAAATATCATCAGAAGATGCCACAGGTAGAGAAGCCCTAGTACTGGAATCTGATTGTGTAGCCAAAGAGGATGCTGCAAGTAGTCATGGAAACCAAATGCTGAAAGTTTCTTCGGTTGGAATGGGCTCATGGGAGGCGGAACCAGAAAATGGAAAAACATGCTCAATAAAATTGACATGGCGAGAAATATAAATTCTGTGTGTTTGAGGATCAAAACATTTGTACGCACTTTGATTTGTGGAGTAGCCAAGAAATATGCATGGAGTAGAACGAGGTTCTAGTTTGTTGTTGGAATAAGGACGCAACCATGGATAACAAAGACAACCAAACACACGTAATTTTTTATAATTGGGAGCCTCGCCAAAAATTCTAAAATATGGTGAATCATAATGGAGCAAAGGTGTAGGAAGACGATTAATTAAATAAACAGCAGTTTGGAAAGCAAATGACCAGAATGAGAGAGGTAAGTTGGCATTATGAAGAAGCGTAATACCGGTTTCAACAATATGTCTATGATGTCTTTCTGCAATGCCATTATGCTCAGGAGTGTATGGTGGAGTAAGAAAGTGAGAGATTCCATTAGAGGAAAAAAAACTTTCAGGTGGATAAATTCACCACCATTATCAGAATAAAAGGAGACAATTGGCTTATTGAAATATTTTTCAACTAAGGCTTTAAATCGTGGAAAGATTTGAGAAACCTATGACTTCTTTTTCATTGGATATAGCCATACATACTTAGTGAAATGATCAACAAAGATTAAATAGTACTGAAACCCATCAACTGAAGAAATAGGTGCAGGACCCCAAACATCAGAATATATAAATTCTAATGGAGAAGACGACTTTATTGAAGAAATCCCAAATGGTGTTTTGTGCATTTTATTGCACTTACACGAATTACAAAAAAACTTAGACGAAACAGAACAATTTGGTAGGTTGAGAGCATGGAGAATTCTCCGTAAAACAGGTGAAGATGGGTGACCAAGTCTATTATGCCATGCTAAAACTGACGAGAATTGGCTGTGAAAAGCAGCAGGATTGATGGTCTGATTTGAGGAAGTGCATCGATTCTTTGGCCACTCATATAGTTCATTCCTAGGTCTCCCTCGTACCAGTGGCACCCGCGTTAGATAGTCCTTCACAACATAAGAGAATGGTGAGAATTCAACAGAGACATTATTGGAGGCACACAACTGATAAACAGAAATAAGATTCTTTTTCATGCTAGGGACACATAAAACATTAGAAAGGTACAAAGGACGAGTAGTATTACCTGTAGAAGGATAGCTTGGAATGGTTGGAAAAATATTGGGCGAGAAAGATGAAGGTCCCATAATAGTAGCAGGAGGAGAAAGATTTGTGTAGGATGATTGTATTGGAGGAGAAGCAGCGGAAGCTTGAATTTCAGAGAAAGGGTTGGTCAACGGTAAAGAGATGGCACTATGAGGCGTTGACAAAGTGGATGAGTTTGGTACAACTGAAGATAATGGAGAGGAAGAGTGAGTAGAATTGGTCTCTTCCATGAGAAAGTTGGTGTTGGTCTCTTGCAGATCGAGAGAGCCTTTATGGCGTCCGCTCTGATACCATAAAGCAGTTGCAGACAAGCTTGATAATTTTATTGATAAGATGTATGAGTATATATACACATGATAGTCTTGCTGACCAAGAAAGACATAAAGGTATAAACGGTAAGTAAATCAATTAGAACTAATTACCTATCCTAAATATGGAAAGATATATACAATTAATTTACTAAGTAATATTCTTCTAAGAGTATGGTTTATTTTGCACTTGTCTATCTCTTCTAAATTGCAACCAAAGAAATGTAAAGGGAAGTCTTACAGAACATTGAGAAATGTTCTGAACTTCATATTCAAAGTTTAATGTTCATGAAAGATTAAGAGTAATTAACCGTGAAATTCATGAGATATATGGATTTTGAATTCTTCTTATGTAGCATCAAAGGGTTCACTTGGCTATCTATTTCTCACTAGACATTGGATAAGATTCATCCACATATATAAAATGTTGTTATTAGTCGTTATTTTTTTATGAAAAAAATATGCAATTGGGCTATTTGTAAAATAAAAGTTTTTTGTCATGGTTTTCTCAAACAAAATATATTTTAATATTATATTTGATTTCTCTAATTGTTGAAGGAATCCACGAGAGATTGACACTCTTGTTCCTTGTCCGAGAAGTGAGTACAACTTTTGAAGGTAGAGAAAATATCAAAGCCGTGAGTCAAGAAAAAAGTCATGAAATCGAGTTCTGTTTTTTTAATTTCACATATTATTTATCATTTATTTATACATTTAGTTTTGTTCTATATGATTTTTTTATGACGCCATCTATGAATAACAGGGTAGACATTTCACAAAGAGCGATGATCTACAAATTATCATATTATACATGCTAATTATGATAAAAATTAATATATGTTTAAAGGTTGTTGTTACTTCTTTGTCAAAATGCAAGTTGTCTTGCATATATGCTTCATTCATGATGTCAAGTGAAGTTAAATTTTTAAGTAGTTGAATGATATGACGTGATATATTATTTGGAAGGATCATACGCCAGGTATAGAGTCTATCGAGAAGTAGGTGAGATATGCTTCATAAAATTAAAATAACAAAAAATATTCGTAAATTAAATTAAACTTTTAGTTGTTTGTTTTTAGGTTCATACGATAATTACTTTGACCTTGATAAACAAGTTATTATGCAATGTTTACATTGGTCATTCGCAGAACTTTCTATTCTATTCTTTCGTGTATAGTAAAGTTTTATTCTTTGTTCTGCAGGCGATCATCAGCCTATTACTTAATCACAGACTGCTTTATCATTATCTAATTTTTTGTTGCTTGATCACATTCAAATTTATGTATCTACTTATTATATTTTACCCCATACTAGATTGTTTTGTAGCAAGTTATTTCAGAAGTTTTATAGGAAAAGAAGAAATCACGATAATAACCACTACGTGCATTTCGATCGAAGAGCTTTATATTAATAATATTAATATTATTTTGCAAGGCAGTGTAATACATGACACGGCATACACGTTCTACTCTTAAGAGTCAACAAAGTTGTTTGCATAATATTTTCATTTGTAAGTGGTGCATGAAGTATGTATATTTTCTTCTCTGAATATTTAGATTGTTTTTTAAATATTATCTTTGTTTTGATAGGTAATTAATACTTGAAAAGGGTAAGCCATATTATTGCCACTTGCAAATTGCGGTAAAATTGATATGTAAATATTATAAAAAATGAGCCAGATGTGACTCAAATAAAAGTTTAGATCTCCAGCTTGTGTATATTCATAATTGATTTAGAAAAACTTCATATCAATTAAGTTCTTGAAAACGTGAAAAAGATATAAGTAACTTGAATAATATTATCTTTGTTTCATAGGGTGATTTAAAGCTTAAAAAAATATATTATTGTCACTTGAAAACTTAAGTACTGAATTGCAGATATTCTCGAAAAATGAGTCATATTTGACTCAGATACAATCATACAAGTTTAGATCATCTCCACCCTTTATGTATACTCATCATTGATCTTAATTGAAATTGATTTTGAGAAAACTTCATATCAGTGAAGTTCTTGAGAAAGTTTATTGCACTTTCTTCTGCTTATGCTTATTATAGTCTATATATATGTGAAATGAAAATTGTCTTTTAGTGAAAGGATTCCACCAACATTTAGCGATCCGTGCCTTGTCTCCTTAAAATTGTTACAACCGCCCCTCCCTTTTCTCCTTGATAAATGTAATCATTTTGAAGGAGAAAATATCTCCTATTATTATACTAGTAGGGTATGGCCGGGGCTAATAAGTTAGGAATTTGCATCCTCTTTGTTATTATAGTCTACTACGATTAATTGGTGGAGTTGAAATGCATGAATTTCAGGCTGACAACCTACTATTTGAGATATAATCCCTAGCAGCAATATTACAAGTCAATATTTATTAGTTCATTAAAAAGATCTTTAGAAGTTGGACATGTAGGCTTTTTTCGACATTTATTATTGAATACGGATTATTTTAGGACATGTAAAAATGACAAAATTGGATAAAGATTTTATGCTCCTCTTTTCATTACTGAAAATGCATTTTGAAGAGATCCCAATCAAATCGAGTGCCAAAAATATTTTCTTAGAAAAGATGAAACAAAACATGTAACTCAAAATCAAAAAATTTTATTAGTCGGATCAGATGATTAGTATTGATACTACTTCTACACATCAAAAGCTAACAACAGGACGTAGAAATATCTAATAAGATCTACATTCTACCACCTAATAATAAAACAAACATGCACAGAAGCCAGAAGGAAATAATTCACTATAATTAATCTTCTTCTTGGTGGCCACCTAAATCTCCTATACTTCTCTCAATACTTGCTACACTTTCCGACCCATTTTCACCTTCCATATAACCAATATTTTTCCTTAATTCCTCCGACTGTTTCTCCGTTATATACATTTTCTCCTTCAAAATCTACTGCCAAATGATTAAAAAAAAAATGAGATACAACATGTATGAATAAAAATTAAAAGCAGAAAAACAAATATATAAAGACAAGGACAATGTCGTGCAGTAAAGTACAACACAAGTCATATAAATAAACAAATAAATAGTATAATTTACGCATGAGTTCGATCCCGCATTAGAAGATGTCAATATTAAGACAAGGGCATTGTAATCCGAAAAAGCTTATTTGGAAAATCATAGTCACATATATATCTTTAACATAAACAACAGAATTTCAGTTCTTGCATTCGGAAATTCACTTGTTATAATGACATGCTTATCTGAAGTCTGCTTCACTTGCGCTCTCCATGAATCTCTGTAAAAGCAGAACATATAAAAAAATTAAAATCATAGAGAAAATAACAGATTCCATTCGAAAGTTACAAGAGAAAACAGTTTCAAGCCAGGTAAACAATTAGATAATAAGTACTAAAGAAAAGCTACATGTAATAGTCCTTCGGCAACATTGTCCATTTGTAACAAATAAACATATTATTATGTACACATATGCAAGGATAGAAAATAATAAGATCTTTACAACAGAAACATGTAACCAGTGAGATGCATAAAACTAAGAATAGAAAAGGTAAATTTTCCACAAAAAAAGAAGGAACATAAGAGGGCAATTGATATTAGAAGATTCAGAACCCATCCAATTGCTTGCTTATTAAGAAAGAAAAATCAACTTTCTAAAGTTCTCTCTATGTTTGTTTCCATGTGTGTGCGAGCGCGCTGCGGTAGATGTGGGTTGGCTAGGGGGCTTCATTACTCGTGCTTTACTCAACAAACCAAACCAACTATTACGCCATTTTCCTACGACAAAACAACTGAAAGAAAAAAAAAACCTAGCATGCGAATTTATAGACAGTGTATCAATAATGAATAATTAAAATTGCATTAGTTGTCATAGACTTCTCTAATCACTTGTGAGTACTTCATCAAATATAATTCTTTTATCATTTTGAAGAGGAAAATCAGATAAAAATGAATTTTCTTGTTTATAAAATTAGACGGCAGAAGCAGCACGATTATACATTCTCACCCATCTCCTAAGAACCCCAAAATTGAATATTTACTGCGATAAATACCAACAAAAAGGCAGAAAGAAGCAGTTTAGAAATGCCATTGTTTCCCAAAAAGAAAGCATACTCTTAAAGGTGTCTTCCAGTAGTAGTAAATATGCTTAGTCAAATCACTCAACATTTATCGAAAATTTATAGCGATACTACTTGTGCTTGATTTGATTCCTCTATCGGAAGAGCTAGATGTCTCAATCTACAGATCCAGTCATAGCCTCAAATGAGTTGGTCACACAACTTAACATTAACATTCTTGCAAATTTCGTGCTTTTTTTTGTTGCGACACATTTCCAAGGAAGCGTATACTGTCTTTCGCTATTACAATCAGCTTTTCAAGACCCCATCACATTGAACCAAAATTATCAAACATATTGCTACTGTTGCATCACCTAAGGTGGCCTCCAACTGGTTGTAGTGTGCCATGTAGATAAATTAGGTACGGCAAATATTCATAACAGAGAGACTGTAAATTAAAAATGAAAGTGAATCATGAATTATACCTTGCGCAATAGATGATTCAATTATTGCTGTCATCCTTTCCATCCTCATCATTTTGCGAGTACGCATATTCACCTAGGCAACTTCACATGTTACCTCGCGGAATCATTTTTCACTGAAATGAAACCCATATAAATAATCGGAATATTATATTTGTAACAACTAAAACAAGGAGACTGATATGATCAAATAGAAATTATAGCTCCTTAACTTTAATTGGTATTCTGTAGCTCTCGGATAGAACATATTACTAAAAGTGATAAACTTACATACGAATCAAATAGAACATATAGAGGTAAGCAAAGAAATTTAAATCAAATATTCTTAAAAAAGGGGATAAGTTTCACAACTATTCTTCTGGATCTTATCATGCATCTTCTACATTTCAGGTGGAATAAAATTTCTCTCATAAGAAGGGTACACCGATAAATGCCTCATTGGCTTCGACCTTGCCACCTTTTGTCAAAGTTTATACTAAAAAAAATTGACATCAAATATTAAGAACAGAACACACATTTGTAGAATTAGTTGAAATTAATTTGATCAAAATATCAAAGCTTTTTCGCAGTTGAAACTATAGTTAAAACTTAAGTATTTTTTTGTCAACAGCAACAGCCCGGTATAATCCCACAAGTGGGGTCTGGGGAGGGTAGGATGCTCAACTATTTTTGTCAACTACACATTATAGTTGTATTCATTGTATAATAATTCTTGATAGCTGCTCAAGATGGAATACCAGTCTCGCGTCATAGAATGAGTCATAGTTTCCAATTTCAACCCGTAGAAGAAAACTTTTTCTTCATGATGAATTACATAAAGGAACTTGTTAACTCTTAATGAAGCAGTATTTGAGGTTATGTAGCTTGTATTCATAGTGCTGAACTATTTTGTATTATGTTGTCTATGAACTAAAATAGAAATAATTATGTGGAGAAGTTGTACCCTTACAGTTCCTGATTCGATAGCAGCTAGGAATGTTGCTGGATCCACAGAAGAATTACAAGCCTGCGAGTTTGTGGCATCAGATTTAAGTTGATAGATATATTTACACTGACAGTGCTTGAGATACCCTTATAGTTTTTAGTACTGAGTAATATATTAAACATATTGACGATGTAAATGCATACAAGGGTGAATCTTTTAGACTGATGAGCTCAAATCACTTTGTACAAGGAAGATATCATGCCAAATTGTTATCATCCTCGGATGGTATGATTTGTAGAAGTAGCAAAGGACCAACCAATATACATGATTCCACCCACAGAATGTTCAGAGATATGGGCCTGACATGGATATTTTTACAGAATGCACCAAATTTAGACTTGAGAAGTAGTCCTATCATTTTGATGTTGCCTAACACGAAATTCGCCCAAAAAAATATCGAACCAGTAGATCAGTTTTTTATGTTGGAGTCAAGAGTTCATCCAAGGTATTCTTCATAGTGCAGGGCCAAATGAAAGAATTAACAAATTTAGACAGAAATCATCAGTTTCCAATAATGCAATATGTTAAATCGTCAATTCATTTTTTCCGAATAGAAGAGGACACAGAAATGTCATATTTCAAGAATACGCATTCAGTCGTTTGAGAGGTTCTTACTACCACACTTGGTATAATTGGCTGCCTCTTTTATGCCTACAACGTCATGCCATTGACAAGTAACCAAAATGAAAAACTCTGCCACAAAGTTAAATAGCTCAAAAACTGATTACCAAATTCATTGGGCTGATTATAGTAAACACATTCACGTGAATATGATAAATATCCCAAAGGTACTACTACATGATATGGAATGAAACAAGAAGGTTAAATAATTCATCATTCTCTAATCAAAAAGAAGAGGTAGATGAAAGAGATAACAAATACATGACATTCACCTGCAAAGCTTGGGCATCATCACGCAGCTATAAAATTGCAGCAGGAAAGGCAAGAGCCTGACGTTGTTTCTAGGAAATGCAGCCTTTTGTCAGTCTTTACACTAAATAATGCCAGCTCCTCATAAATTTTCACAAAGAATTTACTGTAGGTTCCGAAGTGCTCCTACTAATGCATAATATTTAGCCTTAATGATTCATTATATTAAATAGAAATAGCACTGGGTCAAGAATAAATGCACCATTTAATACCTTAGCAGATTGGGCTAAAGAAGCCAATGCCCCTAATGCTTCTTATTGGATCGTTTGTTCGCCATTCTGCATTTCAAGCAACAAAAAGTAGAGGAAAATATTACTTATTGTCATGAATCCAAATATTATTGGGGCACATGAGAAACACATGACTACCAGTACATTCTCATATATGCACACCTCGACCGGGCTGAGGAGTTAGGCAAGATTTGGTAAAATCCCAACAATCCAAAATATCCATCCCGCTTGAAATTGACCTTGTCGTCAAGGTCATATAGGAGACGATGTTAGAAGCTAGATGTTGTTTACTTGTTAATGGCAGGTAACACTGACACCCACAAAAGTGCCAATGACTGCCACACAACTGAGTGAGCTTGTCAACTGAAGTCTTCTCAGGCTGCCTATCAACTATAGCATCAGCCTTTTGTATCTTTAAAATTGCAGCATTTGTAATAACAATCACAGTCCTTCTTGAGTTCCAATTTGAAAAGGTGTCATTTAAATGACTAGAACAAACACGATCAAGTCCCAATGCAGCAACACCTTTTGTAATTCAATAAGGTAATCAACTCCTTAAAGAACTCAAGTTCAGCGCCTTGTTGGTAATCTACGAAATTGAGTGCCCAAACATACTGTAATCTTGTCAAAACAGGGCACCTTAAACTAGATGGACCCTCATACTGTAATGCCAATCTTTTTAAAAATTATGTATACTGTACATTTCTACTATCCAATACAGGGAAGCAGGTGTCATGTATTAAAATTGCAGCAAGATCAAACACCCTCCCACCATGATCCTTTGATATTCTGAAGAGCGTGCTTAAGTAGTGAGGCAACAACTGAATATCATTCCTCCCGGATCAAAAATCATAGTGTAGAGATCATTCATATATTTTTTGTCGTTGACAGGAACAATTATAACTGAAATCAAGCAAACAACATCTAGTTCTGGCAATTTATCAAACAACTTAAGTGTGTCATCTAACTCATGACTCCTTCCCTACCAAACATGAGAGATTATGCACTTAGAGTCCTTAACACACCATACCACCCTATGGCACTCACACAAGAGAGATTTTCGATCAACCATAAGAACAACTTGTTGACTTACCTCAATTTCGACATATTCGTCCGGCTCGTAAGACTTTCCAACGTCTTCAAGTGGGGGTATGATAAGTTCGTTCCCTGCCTCAAGGTGCTTGAGTCTTAAAGATTTTCTGACAGAGGCATCTTCAAGCTTCAATGGTTCTACCATAGGTTCATTAGGCACATCCATCTCCGGTAATTTTCTAAAGAACCCTTCACTTGATGAGACCTCTAGTTCACCAGATACCCTGTCGCACCTTCTATTTCCTTTATTGTACTTTCTCGATCTTCTTTAAGAACATGGCAAGCACTTCCATTATCTTTCAAATTAATTCCAAGCTTGTCCAAGATTTTGTCCATTTGCCAGTTGAGTTTATCCAATTTCCTATTCAAATTATCAAAGTTTGCTCCCATCCGAACACTAGCCAATTGAATTGTCTTTGAAAAATCTTCAAACACAGTTTCTTCTGCCATGACGGTAGAACTCCCAAACGTGCCAAGATATGGCTCTGATACCATTTGTAATGTACTTGAATCGAAATCAAAGAATTAGAGCAGAAATGAGAATTTTATTACTTGTAAGATTCAATACAATCATAGCTACAATGAAAGAGTAAAATGAAAAAGAACTAATTCGAAGCTAAAACTCCATTAATGAGCTTCAAGCTCCTATGTTGAATTCCAAAAGAATTAGGAAGAAGAAGAAGATGAGAAAGACAGAGAGAGAGAGAGGGAAAGAGTAGAGAGAAGATATTTTGGATTGTTGGGATTTTACCAAATCTTGCCCAACTCCTCAGCCCGGTCGAGGTGTGCATATATGAGAATGTACTGGTAGTCATGTGCTTCTCATGTGCCCCAATAATATTTGGATTCATGACACTTATCAGTCTCTTGCACTTGTCAATAGTGAAATACCTTTGTGATTTGGTGCTCCAAGAGTTTCCACACAGGTGCACAAGCAGTTAACAAATAAACATATTATTATGTACACATATGCAAGGATAGAAAATAATAAGATCTTTACAACAGAAACATGTAACCAGTGAGATGCAAGTTGGATAAAGCTAAGAATAGAAAAGTTAAATTTTCCACAAAAAAAGAAGGAACATAAGAGGGCAATTGATATCAGAAGATTCAGAACCCATCCAATTGCTTGCTTATTAAGAAAGAAAAATCAACTTTCTAAAGTTCTCTCTATGTTTGTTTCCATGTGTGTGCGAGCGCGCTGCGGTAGATGTGGGTTGGCTAGGGGGCTTCATTACTCGTGCTTTACTCAACAAACCAAACCAACTATTACGCCATTTCCTACGACAAAACAACTGAAAGAAAAAAAAAACCTAGCATGCGAATTTATAGACAATGTATCAATAATGAATAATTAAAATTGCACTAGTTGTCATAGACTTCTCTAATCACTTGTAAGTACTTCATCAAATATAATTCTTTTATCATTTTGAAGAGGAAAATCAGATAAAAATGAATTTTCTTGTTTATAAAATTAGACAGCAAAAGCAGCACGATTATACATTCTCACCCATCTCCTAAGAACCCCAAAATTGAATATTTACTGCAATAAATACCAACAAAAAGGCAGAAAGAAGCAGTCTAGATTATCAAAAACTTTTCTTGCTTCACCAGCTCCCACATTTCTAATATAATGTTATTAAAGCGTAATGTAGAGACACATGAATCTCCTCTTCTGTTCGTTTAACATAAGCATGCACCTGTTTTCCTAGAAGAAACAATCCAGCATCGGGACAAGCACTAAGGATACTAGTGCAGGTAAACTCATGTGGCTTCACCTCTACTGAGTACATTTTTCTTAACATGTCTAATGAAACCTTTATGCACATACCTAAAGATCATTGCATTCCATGCCACAAGCAACTTCTCATCCATACCATGAAATACCTTCCGAGCAGCATCAAGGTCATCATTCTTCACATACCCTGTGATAACCATAGTTCAGGACAAGTCATCCCGCTCTGGCATCTCATATAAACAACTTGCTTGCTGAGCCCATCGACAGCACAGATGACCCTATGGGCGATTCACATTTGAAATAAACTGATATAAATGCATTGACAACACATTTAACCGACGCCATGCCTGACTTCACAACAGCACAATGCAGCTGCCGGCAGTGCATTTCATGATCAGCTATAAGAACTAAAGCTGCAAGCACCGAGGTGTAGTCAGGCTGGAAACTTTTCCATCTCATATCAAGAAATAGTTTATAGTAGCATGGCCATCATTGCTATGTGAATAGCCTGTAATCATAGTGTTGTAACAAACAGTGTCGTGGATGCTTAATGGGGTTTTATCAAAAACCTCTCTTGCAAGATTGGGGTCCCCGGAAGCAGAGTATGCAGCAATCATTGTTGTTCTTGCCACGACATCTGGTTGGGGAATTCTATCAAACAAGCGCTTTGCATAAACATGACCGGAAATTTTTGCAGTAAATATCTATTAAGTGTGGCTACACGGCCTGAATCCAGAGATGATAATGTTGGCTTGGATTGATCGGACAAGAGCAGGCGGTGAGGTGGCATGCTTATGCTCTTGGCAAAGAAGTTGGAGCTAGAGGATGAGCATGGGCGTGTGTGGGTAATGTTATTGTTTGTTTGTGTTGTTTAGTTTTGGTAGAATATAAAGAATGGGGAGTTGTGGAAACCTTACTAATTTCAAAACGTTGTTTCTGCAACAATATTGAATGCACATGCGCGCTATAAAGAAAATAAGAATCATCTATACCATCAAAGCATGTCTTAAGCAGCTGATTTGGGAGATCACATATATGGCTCAGCGATTCCCCAATCTAAATCTAAGCTTAACTTGGAAGCTAAAGAGCTACTTAACTCTTTTCCATAAAGGAAAAACATAGCATCTGTGTGGGTCAGAATCCGACCCCACGATAATTAACGAGGCTAATCCCGTCTTAAGCTAATTCATGATTAATTAGTGGCACGACCACTCAGAATTAACGATATTCAACCAGCATCTGGTTCGATCAGCAAGGCCATGGCCTATCCGCCACCATAAAGGCAAAATCCCAACGTGGTCACGGCCACTTATCGCCAGCTCACGAAGCCCACAGCTATAAATACCAAGAGAGGGAACCCTAGAAAGGGGGCTTCTTCTTGACCACTATACAGAGAGAGACAATTGACAACGATACCCAAAAATTATGGGCAAGAGGAACATCATTGTAAGGCTCTGAACCTCTTCATGGAGAGGCAGACCAAATCAATATTATCAATAAAGGCTTCTAATGTTTCTCCCCCTAATCCTGAGTATTTACTTTCGTTCCCTTCATTTGGTCCAACGGATTATTACGGTTTGCTATGAGTTTTCCGTGATTTATTTTATATTGTTTTATACTCATAAGGTATGTAATAACTTTTGAGCCAAACAGCATCCATGATCCATCTCAAGGTTAGTCTAACACAACCAGCCTTATTACAGTTTAATTTGACAATTAAAACATAGATTCACATACAAAAAAGAATTTTCAAGTAACTAAAGCAGCAGCAAATTTGAGCACACCTCACATCAACTTTTACAGAGTTCACCTTGAATATATTGATTGGCTAATGACAGCAAGTGGTTTTATATCCAGGCATTGTCTTACCAACATCAACTAATGTTGGGCTCATCTAAAGCTTGTTCAAGCACCACGCATCCTTGTCCTCAACATCCACACTTACTCCGTGTCTGTACAATCAGCAACATATTGTTAGTTCCATTAACTTAAGAAAACTTATATACTTGTTATTCACTATAAATTTCCTGCCAATACACACCAGTTCATGAATATAATATGTCATCTCCAGCAACAAATGTTAGGGTGGACTGGTGCTGCACAAATGGAAACTTCCGGTTATTATTCTGAATAAAAAGGTTTCATCAAACAAGCATTAAGCTTTAAGTTCATGATGCATCTAAAGACTAGAGTACAATATCATTGGAAGAACGATCAAATTGTAGACGTATCTAATAATCTTGGATCATCAAATTACTTTTAATTGATGAACTGACAGAAAATAGTTGAATATTTTAATGGAAATAGATAACGATGAAAGGGAAAATACTTTGCTTGATAACCTAAATAAGTGAGGGATCACACTTCGGAGAAATAATCACATAGTTTAAGTCCTTATCAGCAACCAAGATAATAAACACCGAACAAAAATCCATACAAAATAAGCAACAACCAAAAAGTGCCAGATGTGACCAAGGACCATAAGCATACTTTAAATGGATTTCAACAAATTACAACATCCAACTCAAATTGTTTTAAATGACCTAAATAGTACTCTCTCTGTTTCAATTTACGTGAACTCATTTGACTGGGCACGAAGTTTAAGAAAAGAGACAAAGACTTTTAAATTTGTGGTGTAAAATGAGACACATATATTTTGTGTGGCTATAAAATATTATATAAAAGTAAACTGTTTCCAGATAGGGAAATAAATCATTTTTTTTGGTACGTACTAATAAAAAAGGTTCACATAAATTGAAATAGAGGAAGTAATAACTTATTATTTCTGCTCCAAATAGTTAAAGTACATGCGGAACTATCATATATTAGGCTGTTCCAAATCACAACTATTGTTGTTTTAGAACAGCAGACACTATAGAAGCAACACTCATCACTTCCAATATGAAAATTCATAAGGAGAGAAGATATAGTAAAGAAGAAGAAAACAGAGAAACCAAAAATGTACACGAACAAGAACACAGTCACTCCATATGCAACATTTGTTGATTGCAGCGAATCATATGCTTATTCAAAGACAAATCAGGGATATATACAAGAAGATAAATTTGACAAATCATTTTTTCCCCTGGAAACTCAAAATATTCAAATGATTGGAAAAGGGAACCCAAAAGTCTGCTGGTGATAGATGAAGACGTGAGAAATTCATAGAATCCAATTTTGGCTATGTATACGGTTAAAATCGAGTATGTCCGATTTTATAGGCTCGGGAGATTACCTTGAGAATAAGTTCGTGATGTACCGAGCCTGAGTTCGAAGACATGGAAATCGAAGTACTCGCTGGGAACCGAGACCAAGCATGATCGACACCAAATGACGAACCAACGAGATATCCGTAATCGACCATGGATCTGGGCGAGAATCTCGGAAGTAACGGAACCGCTCACGGTTATTAACAAATTTTCTCTACTATATAAAGAGGAACCCTATTCATTTGTAGAGGATACACATTTACTGAGAAATAATAATACGCTGCACTTTCCTTGCTTATAGTTTACTATTGTTCTTACTGTTCTTAATAACTGATGTCGAACCTGTTCCTAATCGAGTGTTAAGAGTGGTCAAGTGTATTTATGTGTTTGTACTCGTTAGTTAGTTAGTTAGAGAAGCTTAGTGCAGTTAGTTGTTAATTAGTTAAATTGTAGTGGAACCTCCACTACTTGACAGCTGTCATTGTGTATATATATCACACCATATGCAATCAATAAGACACTTTTGCATTTCTTCAATTCAGCTCCACTGTTCCAGAATGTTCTCAGCTTGGAGGTTCATCTCCAATGGTAATCGATTCAAGTAGTCTCAGTTCTTCACATGGTATCAGAGCGAGGCTCTATCTCTCTGTATCATCCTCGCTTTCATGTACTTCTGCTTCAATTTTGTTTAAAGATCGCGC
This sequence comes from Nicotiana attenuata, assembly GCF_001879085.1. Classification (NCBI taxonomy): domain Eukaryota; kingdom Viridiplantae; phylum Streptophyta; class Magnoliopsida; order Solanales; family Solanaceae; genus Nicotiana; species Nicotiana attenuata. The sequence goes on along the minus strand of NW_017670368.1, from coordinate 569,019 downwards.
ATTAAGCCTCGTGAGTTTACACAATCGCAATTTCATCCTTGTTTTTCTGCAGATTCAACTGAATTTTTAGGTTCAAATCTAAATCTGAAGATAAGTCTCCTAAGTTTTGTATTGATTTCTCGTTTCAGCTCAACTTTTCAGTTTTTAGATCATTTCCTTCTCGATTACATCGATTTATCACTCCAATTAGATTCTGAGTTGTAGTTCAATTCTTCAGTTCTACTTGAGCTGTAGTTCCTTGTTTCATCTTCAATTTTTCAATTCCTTAAATCATGGCCGGAGAAGATAATGTTGCTGATCCAGTTGTTGAAACACCAAATCTGGTGAGAGAAGTTATGGATTCCACTAATCCTCTGTATATGCATCCATCAGAAAATGCTTGATCGAGTTTGGTACCTATGCCTTTTGATGGAATAGGATATAGATCCTGGAGAAGAGGAGTTCTACGAGCATTGTCTGTAAAGAACAAAATTAGATTCAATGGCAAGTGTAAGAAACCTAACTCTGATTCTGCAAGCTATGGACAGTGGGAAAGATTTGACGATATGGTCACCTCATGGATTTTGAATTCACTTTCGAAGGATATAGCAGATAGCCTGCAATATGTGAATGATGCAAAAGAGCTTTGGCAGGAATTGGAAGATAGATATGACCAGACTAATGGAGCAAAAATGTATCAACTTCAAAAGGAGATCAATGATTTAACCCAAGGCTCACTAGATATTACTGGCTATTACACAAAGATGAAAATGCTTTGGGAAGAATTGCACACTTTGAATGCCAACACTCAGTGCAACTGTCAATGTGTTTGTGGAGAAAAGGCAAATATGCATAAAGCAGAACAAGACAGAAGGCTAATCCAATTTCTGATGGGCCTAAACGAGGTATATACAGTAGTGAGAGGCAACATTTTGATGATGAATCCACTGCCCACAATAGCTCAGGCATTCTCAATTTTGATTCAGGAGGAAAAACAACATGAAGTTAGGCCACAAAATCAGTTGAACCTAGAATCAGTCTCAATGAATGTTCATAGTCAGCCTAATAATGGCTTTAGAACAAATTACAACCAGGTGACAAATACAGGGAACCAGTTCAACAGATCAGGATACAGAGGTCCACGCATGTTTTGTGACGACTGCAAAAGGCAAGGGCATACAAAGGACAAGTGCTACAAGTTACATGGATTCCCACAGAATTTCAAATTCACGAGAGGTAAAAATACAGCATCAGCAGCAAATGTACATGCAGGACTTCAAGAGTTTCCTGCTGGAGAGCATGATCTCATTGAGAGTAATGGATAAAAAATCAACCTCACACTCAAAATGCACCAAACCTAACTAAGGACCAGTACAATCAACTGCTGAGTCTATTGGAGAAACTTCACATTGGAACTATGACTGAGACCTCAAATAACATGCAAATGCAGCTGCAAACTTTGCAGGTATATTGGCTTGCTGTACTTATGATGAAATCATTGGTGATCTTTCATATAAATGTTCACATTTACCTGCTAACTTTTGGATCTTAGATTCTGGTGTATCAAATCACATGTCCTATAACAAGAGTTCTTTCACTAACACTAAAGTTATACCATATCCCTTCTTAGTTACCTTTCCAAATGGGTACAGGGTTAAAGTGACAGAAATAGGTGATGTAGTTCTTAGTCCAAAGCTGACTTTGTATAGAGTACTGTTTGTTCCTAGCTTCAAGTTTAATTTGATCTCTATTCATTCACTAACCTTACAACTCAAGTCCATTGTTAATTTTTCTGCCTATACATGTATGTTGCAGGCCCCTTCAATGAAGAGGCCTCTGGAGATTGGTAGAGCAAGGAATGGCCTGTATTTCCTCTGCTTAGAGTGCCAATCAGCAACTCCAACTTCTTCCTTCAATTGTGGTATTTCTAACTCATGTCATGATACTAGAAGTGTGCAGACTAGCTCACTGTCTACATCTCCTTTTGTAAATAGTTGCCATCCAAATAATAAAGCAGTCTGTACTAATGAGAGTCTATGCAGTTTTTCTGATTATGTACAAGCATCTAAGTCACCTTCCATTACCACTGTAAATACTTTTCATTCACATAATAATAAAAGAGCTTGTTCAAATGTCCCTAGTTCCTTGTCTGCATCAAGTCATGGAGTTTGTGTTGATTACTTATGGCATAATAGATTAGGCCATGTGCCTTTTGTGAAAATGAGGGGGATCCATTCCATACCAACTAATTTTGCACCTAAACAACCTTTCTTTGTTCAATTTGTCCCATGGCTAGGCAGGGCAGATTTCTATTCCCGTAGAGAACCACATTATCCACTCACATCTTTGATCTGCTACATGTAGACCTTTGGGGATCCTACCACCTTGCCACACATGATAACCACAAGTATTTCCTAACTATAGTGAATGACTGCAGCAGATCCACTTGGACACAGTTGTTGAGTTCTAAAAGTAATGCACTTGAGGCAATCAAAGTGTTTGTCTCCATGATTGAAAACCAACTTCAAGTTGCTATCAAGACCATTAGGTCTGATAATGGACTGGAGCTCACAAGTAATGAGGCATCAACCTTTTTTCAAAATAAAGGAATTATCCATCAAAGAACCTGTCCCTATACACCACAGCAGAATGGTGTGGTTGAAAGAAAACAGAAGCATCTCTTAGAGACAGCAAGAGCCCTACTATTCCAGTCAAAATTGCCCTTAAAGTACTGGGGAGAGTGCATTCTAACAGCAACATACCTAATAAATAGACTCCCCTCTTCAGTTTTGAATAACAAATGCCCATTTGAAATTCTCTATAAAAAGAAGCCTACCTATTCCCATTTGAGAAGCTTTGGGTGCCTATGCTATCCTACCATTCTTAAACCTCATAAAGACAAATTTGAGCCAAGAGCCAGCCCATACATATTTGTAGGATACCCCTTTGGATCAAAAGGATACAAGGTACTTGATTTATGCAGTAAAAGGATACACATCTCTAGAGATGTCCAGTTCCTTGAACACATTTTTCCATTTGCCATTTCTCCTGATCATTCTACTTTTCCTTCCATCTTAAAGCTAATAACCTCTACTCCAAGCTGTGCTCCAAATCAGGTCCAATTCATGGAAGTTTGTGATCAGACTGATACATTAGATGAATGTCAGCTGCAGGGTAGAGACCACATTCACCATTCTGTGACTACTCCTCCTGCACCTACTGATAATATTGCACACTCCTCTCAACAAGATGCACCTAGTGTACCTAGTGAACCACAAACAACAACCAACCTAGATAATACCACCAATGTTGTGCCTGTTTTTCCTACTAATTCTCATACCATATTGCCTGAACCTAGGAAATCCTCAAGAGTACATAATCCACCTTCTTACCTGAATGACTATGTTTGCTCCCTTCCAACACTGAAAAACCAACCACAACATGAACACACACAAGTTCTGAATTCTCTCCTCTCTAAAACACAATAGATTTCACTTCACACCTTGTGCCACAACAGTCAGCAGGTCATGAGGAACATTTCTCATGAGAGTGAACCATGTTCATATGAGGAGGCAGCCATGAATCCTGCTTGGCAAGCAGCCACGACACAGGAATTTGAGGCCTTATATGCTAATCATACTTGGGATCTAGTAGTTTTGCCTGCAGGTAAGAAGACTATAGGGTGTAGATGGGTCTACAAGATCAAACACAAGGCAGATGGGAGCATAGAAAGATTCAAAGCAAGACTTGTAGTTAAAGGCTACACACAACAAGCAGGGATAGACTATACAGAGACCTTCTCTCCTGTTGTTAAGATGACAACTATCAGAACACTGATAAGTGTGGCTGTGAAAAAAGGCTGGGATCTCTTCCAATTAGATGTCAATAATGCCTTCTTGCATGGAGATTTGAATGAGGAAGTGTATATGGATGTACCACAAGGCTTACAGGTTGACACACCAGGAATTGTGTGCAGATTGAAGAAGTCCTTGTATGGACTAAAGCAAGCAAGCAGACAGTGGTATGACAAGCTCATAGAATCTCTTTGTTCAAGGGGTTTTGTACATTCAGTAAATGACTATTCCCTGTTCTACAAAAAGAGTGCCACCTCTAGCATATTTGTAGCTGTGTATGTGGATGATTTGATCCTCACAGGAACAGATTCAAGTGAAATCACAGCATTGAAGAGTTTCTTACATGACAAATTCAGAATCAAGGACTTAGGCAAACTGCACTATTTCTTGGGCTTATAGATATTCTATAAGGCTGATGGAGTACTCATTTCTCAAAGAAAATTTTCCACAGATTTATTGAAAGAGTATGACTGCCTGGGATATAGTACAGTGACTTTTATGACTGCCTGGGATATAGTACAGTGACTTTTCCACTTGACTGCACCATCAAGCTTAAGGCAACTAAGGGACCATTATTAACAGACCCTACTTTCTATAGGAAACTTGTGGGTAAGCTAAACTTCCTCACAAACACAAGAGTGGACATTACCTATAGTGTACAACACCTGAGTCAGTTCATGCAATCTCCAAGAAAACCACATCTCAAAGCTGCATTTCATGTACTCAGATATCTCAAGGCTGATCCCACACTGGGCATCTTCTTGTCCAACAGTTCTGACTACACCCTAAGAGCATATTGTGATTCAGATTGGGCTGCTTGCCCTGATTCAAGAAGATCAGTCAGTGGGTATATAGTTTTGATTGGAGAAAGTGCAATCAGTTGGAAATCAAAGAAGCAAGACACAATCTCCATATCATCTGCAGAAGCTGAATACAGGTCCATTCGCAAGGTAGTTGGTGAGGTGATATGGTTGAGGAGGCTGCTAGAAGAACTGATTGGTACTTATCAGGAACCTGTTCCTGTTTTCTGTGACAACCAAGCTGCTGTACATATGGCAAGAAATCACGTGTTTCATGAGCGTACAAAATATATAGAGGTTGATTGTCATTTCGTAAGAGATAAATTGCAAGATGGACTAATTACTCTGCATCATATCTCATCAAATGATCAACTCGCGGACATCTTAACAAAGGCCTTGACTGGAATTAAGGATACGAGTATCCTTGGCAGGTTGGCAGTGAATTCTTCCCCACCAACTTGAGGGGGGGTGTTAAGAGTGGTCAAGTGTATTTATGTGTTTGTACTCGTTAGTTAGTTAGTTAGAGAAGCTTAGTGCAGTTAGTTGTTAATTAGTTAAATTATAGTGGAACCTCCACTACTTGACAGCTGTCATTGTGTATATATATCACACTATATGCAATCAATAAGACACTTTTGCATTTCTTCTATTCAGCTCCATTGTTCCAGAATGTTCTCAGCTTGGAGGTTCATCTCCAATGGTGATCGATTCAAGTAGTCTCAGTTCTTCACATCGAGGTTGACATATCGCTGAAACACTTGTTTGATTTATTTTTACCGTTCAATTCATTTACTTAATCCGTCATTTATCAATTGGTATTGAATCAGATCACGTATCCTTAAAACCACTATGCAAGTTTAGTTGTTACTCGTATTTCGAGGTAAACAGACTATAACTGCTCGATTGATGCATGAATGCAACAGAACATCTTACTTTCCACGGTCTTATTGGCCAAAAGAAAAACAAATACAATTGAAGTAACAAATTCAAAATTTATTGCTACGGGTAAAAATAAGAAAGAAAAGGCTTAGAAAATAGAAAGTTGTTACTGTATTAAATAAGGTTGAAGAATTGCTAGATGTGTGTCCGTAGAATTTTAATCACATATAGGCCATCCCTTGATATTTACCAAATGAAAATACAATAAACTCTCATATATCTCAAGATTCTATAAAAGATAACCAAAGAAAAAAAAGAGGAATACACGTGTCAATGAGGCAAAAATACTTCCATCACATGTTCTGTTTTGTTTGTATCTACTGTAGCTTTCACATTCTTAAAACAGAAGTAGCATTATAGGGAAGCAGACAACTAATGTTCATGTTAGGCTAAGGGTGGCAACTGGGCCGGTAAGGCTCGGGCCCGGTCGAGGCCCGATCCAGGCCCACAAGCCTATATGGATAGTGGGCCTAAACGGGCCTACCCGTCTAAGCCCGGGACCAGAGGGCTTGAGGCCCAAGTGGGCTGGTTCATTGAAGAAGCCCGTTAGGACCGGGACCGTTTGGGCCCGGACCCGGGTCCTAAGTGGGCTGGTTCAACCGGTCCTAAATGGGCTCAAACGGGCGCAACAACTACTTTTTTTAAAAAAAATTTCCAAAAATTTTCTTCAGTCGTTGCAACATTTAAAAAATGGCCGTTGGCCTGCAAAAAATAGCCGTTTGGGCTTTCTACAATAGTCATTTAACCCCAACTTTGTTTTTACCCCAAACTTTTTATAATTATACTTTTTTCCTATTTTCAACTATAGATACCCCCTCACTCTTTCATTTTTTTTGACAAAATCATCAATCTCTCTCATTTCTCAAACTCAAATTGAAGTATTCAAGTCTTCAAGTCTTCACTCATCTCTCATTTCTCAACCTCAGATTCTTAATTCAAGTTAAATCATGCCCGGTGATTCTAGATTGCGCCCATTTATTTTGGAACACTTTAATGTGGTAGAAGAAAATGAAGAAGTTTGCATAATAAAGTGCAAGAACTGTGGTCGAGTCTACACTCATCGTCCAAAGTTGGAGGGCGCAAGCTGTTTAAGGAGGCATATAAAGAGTTGTCTTGCGCGTTCTCCAGACATTTGTATTTAAGATTTTAAGTTGATTTGAGACAATTTGTGTTATTTTAAAATTATTAGACGTATTATGCTTAATGTTTTAGTTTGTTAGATTAATTTGAAGTATTATGTTGAAGGCATTGAACTTTAATTTGAAGTGTTAAATGTAAACTTTAATTTGCAACCCCCAACTTTGTTTTAACCCCAAACTTTTTATAATTACACTTTTTCCTATTTTCAACTATAAATACCCTCTCATTCTTTCATTTTTCTCACAAAATCATCAATCTCTCTCATTTCTCAAACTCAAATTGAAGTATTCAAGTCTTCAAGTCTTGATTCATCTCTCAAACTCAAATTCTTAATTCAAGTTAAATCATGCCCGGTGATTCTAGATTGCGCCCATTTGTTTTGGAACACTTTAATGTGGTAGAAGAAAATTAAGAAGTTTACATAATAAAGTGCAAGAACTGTGGTCGAGTCTACACTCATCGTCCAAAGTTGGAGGGCATAGGCTGTTTAATGAGGCATATAAAGAGTTGTCTTGCGCGTTCTCCAGACATTCGTATTTAAGATTTTACGTTGATTTGAGACAATTTGTGTTATTTT
>NW_017670368.1:558137-559987 GCF_001879085.1 Nicotiana attenuata | reverse complement strand
CCTACTACTCAGTAGGATTTTCCCAAACTTCCACTAAAATCACTGAGCCAAAACAACATTTACAAAAACTCTTTGTAAACCTAAGGATTAACTCTAGTCCCGTTGTGGCAACTAGCCTCTAACTACTGCGACAACTTCAAGTTAACTCTAACTTGAACACTCTAGGTACCTAATACAATTGACTCTATGAAAGCTGAAAGGTACAATATGAAAACACCTACTACAATTGAACTAGAAATAAAGAAAGACACATAAAACTCTTCAGGGAGCTGGTTCTTCAATCTGGTTCATGTAGCTTCAGGTTTGCACACTTGAATTACACACGAACTGCTTGCTAAAAAGCGTTGCTATTTTGCTCTCAATTCACATTTTACTTCTGCATTTTTGTGCATACCTGTAAAAGAGAACAAACTCAGTTATTTATTGAGTTAGTAATCAGAGTTTGATTGAGACTCAATTGCTTATCCTCCATCGAATTTGAGTCCTTGAACAGTACAAACTCCAACCCTTATCCTTGATCCGGATTGAGTTCTCTTCTCACAAGGAGACTTCTTCTCCTTATCCCATATGCAATCTTTTCGATCAGTTCAGAAGATATTTAGAAGATATTGTTGCTTGATCCCTAAGACTTATCTTCTTCACGTGCATCTCATATGCATAGGTTGATAACCACTGTGTCTCTCAAGATGGACCTGGTCCATCACTGAGTTCATTTGTCATTCTTCAAAACTTCAACTGAACTTGGGCCAACAAATTCCCCCTATTTGATGATGACAAGCTCTGTGCTTTTACTGATCAGAGAACCTGTGGAACTCAACTAAATTATCAACACTTTTACTTGGGAATTTTAACTCATCATTAAGGACCAGATTTAATTAGGTTATAAAAATCACTTTTTCAGAATATAAAGTAAAGCACAATATCTCTTTCCCCTTTTGGCATCATCGAAAAGTTGCATATAATGTAAATCCCAGATTGTAATAGTTACTCATGGCCACTGGGGTAACTGCAGGTGAAAGCATGGTTTAGTGAAACAATAATCAAACTTGACAAAAACTCAACTATTGAGAACAAAATCATCACAAAGCAAGAGAAAAGCAGATAGTCATTGATAGTAAATGCTTCTACAACCAGTCCACAAAAAGAAAGAAAAACATCCAACCATGAGCAAAAAAACAAGCAAAGAAAAATCCCTAATCTGGGTCACTGGGGGGGTTACTAGACTGGTTCAAGGACAGTGCTGGAGGACCTAAGGCTTGGAGGAACTAGAGGGTTGGGATTGGAGAAGATTGAGCATTGTTTGAAGCATCCCTTCACCCTTTTCCTTTTCTTTTGCTAGCGCATCTTTCAGGCTATTCCTCTCATTTTCAAGTTCAGCAACTCGAGCCTTGAGCCTAGCAATCTCAGCATCCTTTGTCACACACTCTTGAACCAAAGCCCTAACCTTGCTGTTCACTGGAGTCTTCAAAGATGAACCAGGTTCAACTGGAGCTACAATGAGGAGATAGTCACAAGCCTGCAGGGTTTTGACACCAAAATGGTCCTTGCTGGAGGCCATCTCCCATTTCTTCAAGGGAACATTCAACCTATCCAGCACAGTCGTCAGTATGAACCCATAAGGAGTAGCATGAGCCTTGGAGCCATTTATAACCCTGTCCAGCAGCTTGACAATGAAGGCAGGCCAGTTAATTTGCTTTCCTCTCACAAGGCATTCCAGAAGAACCAAGTCCATGTAGTTAGCAGTATGCCTCCTCTCCTGTCTGGGCAGCAGACACTTGTTCACAAATTCAAATAGCACCTTGTGCTCAGGCTTCATCTCACTCTTCTGTACAAATCTTGCCTCTGGCACA
>NW_017670368.1:549046-557750 GCF_001879085.1 Nicotiana attenuata | reverse complement strand
GAATGTCAGCCAACGGTTTCGTTTCCACAGATTGGCTACGGTGCATCTTGTTGTTCACTCACGTGCACAAGACCTTCAGCAGCCTCCCCAGATTCACTTCCCCCTGGCTTGTTGCCACTCTCCTCATCTCCACCACAAATCGCAAGAATTTTACCTTTATTTTTCTTTCCCTTCCTCTTCGATTCTCCCTCACTTACATCTCTCACAGATCCCACCAACACGAACCTATCATCTACTTTCTCCACTACATCAGAAAAAACATAGCATGTATTTACCTCTTTAGGGGTTTCTTGATTCTTGTCTGATTCAAAAGACCCACGTTCATCTCCATCACTTGCAGAGACAAAAGCTTCAGACTTGGAGCTTGAGTCAGATGATTCCTTTTCAGAGCTTTCCCCTTTTTGACTCGCTTTCAATTTTTCGTTGAGAGCTGTTCTCAAAGGGCCAGAGGCTACAGTTTTTCTGGCCAACATTTTCTGGTGACAAAACCTAGGTTTTGGGGTTTCAACAGGAGGTGTGGAGGATGAAGTATTAGGAGATTCTGGTGGGGGAGTACCTGGATTGTCTTGAGGGTTTGTCATGGTAGAGAATTTCTGGGAATTTTGGGAACTTTGGAAATTTTGGAGATGAAGGAGATGATCAGAATTTTGGAGGAAGTGAGTGACGGTTATGTGCAGAAAGAAGAAATGTGGTGTGTATTTAAAGAGGGGTTATGATTAAATGCAGTAACAACAGGCTTTTTCAGAGTCAATTAGAGGTCTAATCACATTAGAATTCCGGTCTCTTGGTGATTAATGGGCGACACTGGTTTTTAGGAAAAAGTCCCATTTTAATTAGACTCCTAGGGTAATGAAACTGGTTCAATGCTCAACGAATACAATTTCTGGTAATTAGGACTTTTGCTCACGATTGGAAAATTTATCTTTCTAATTGTGTAAAGTATAGAAACATACCTGAACTTTCTCATGAGCATATACTGATGAACCAGGTTCTTCAAGTAAAATTTCTCTTGATCATGCCTCAAATGTCAAAATAGAAAAACTTTGTAAGAGATCAGTGAGTCATATAAACACAAGTCACAGGAGTATACTAACTAAAGTATGAAACTGAGTAAGAATTAGTCTAGATATTTACATGATATTAAGAACTCCTAACCAAATTTTTTTTTCATTATGCATTCTGAACTGGAACTTTTAGGTGATCTTAATCATCCCTAATTCCAACCTGTTCCTTTCAAAGTTTTCTCTACTCAGTGCTTTAGTGAAGATGTAAGCTATTTGTTCATCAGTAGCACAGAATTCTATTGAGATTAACCCTTTCTCATAGTTATCTCTTAAGAAGTGGTGTCTAACATCTATGTGCTTGGTCCTTTTATGATGAACAGGGTTCTTTGTCATACTTATAGAACTAGTGTTATCACAAAATATTGGAATACATCCCACTTCAATTCCAAAGTCTACCAGCTGTTGTTTGATCCATAGCAATTGAGCACAACAAGAAGCAGCAGCAACATACTCAGCTTCAGCAGTAGATAAGGCCACTGAATTTTGCTTTTAATTATCCCCTGACACAAGACATGAACCAAGGAAGTGTGCCATACCTGAGATGCTCTTCCTATCCACTAGGAAACCTGCATAATTAGTTTCAGCATATCCCACTAGGATAAAATTACTAACTTTTGGATACCAAAGGCAAAGGTCAGTGGTGCCTTTCAAGTATCTCAATATTCTCTTTACATTAGTCAAGTGGGACTCCTTTGGATTTGCCTGAAATCTAGCACAAATACCTACACTACACACAATGTCAGGTCTGCAAGTGGTGAGATATAAAAGAGAACCAATCATTCCCCTATACAACTTCTGATCAACAGATGAACCAGGTTCATCTATATCCAATTTCGTGGATGTTGCAATAGGAGTGTCAATTTCTTTGGATGTTCCGTCCTGGTTTTGTTACCGAGGAATAGGTTCATGGACAGGTTCCCTCGAGGTTTGAGGATCAGTTATTCTCTAGTCAGTTCGCCCTGTCATGTTGCCCTAGGTGGAAGAACCTGTTCCATCGCCCGTACCTTCTTCTGGTGCAGCTTCAGCTTGGGCTGTGACTTCATTTAAACCTTTTACCAGCCCAATAGCTTCATCTTCATGTTCCTGTCTCTCAGAAAGAATGTTAATTTCATCAAAACTACATGTGTACTTTCTTCTACACACATAGTTCTTTTGTTGTACACTTCATATGCTTTCCTATGTGAAGAATATCCCAAGAATACTCCCTCATCACTTCTGGAATCAAACTTTACATAGGGAGTCTTTGCCATTATTGTGCACAAAGTACTTGCATCTAAATGCCCTAAGATGAGATATATTTAGTTTCTCCCTTTAAGTGAATCATAGGGAATCTTCTTAACAAGAGGTCTAGTCATGCAAATATTTATGATGTAGCATGCATGAATTCAGCAAACTTAGCATTTTTAAATTTAGTTCCATGATCAGACCTAGTTGATGCAAGTTGATTACCTAGTTGTTTCTGATTTTTTTTAACACAAGAAGCAAACATGTCAAATGCTTCAACTTTAGATGTTAAAAATAATGTCCAAGTAAACCTAGAGTAATCATCAACAAGCACCATCACATATATTTTACCACCTCTGCTTAATGTTCTCATAACACCACAGAGATCCACATGGACCAGTTCCATCGTTCTGGTGGTGCTTACCATTTTCTTGCTTTTGAAAGAGGATCTTACCTGCTTCCCCCTTGCACAGGCCTCACAAATTTTATCTTCCTTGAACTTAATGTTAGGCAGTCCTATCACCAAATCCTTGGAGACTAGTTTGTTGAGTTGACTTAGACTGCCATGTCCAAGTCTCTTGTGCCAAAGGAGGGGATCATTGTCCAACACACTTAAGCAAGTGAGTGCATTTTCTGAAAGTGTGGACAAATCTACAATGTATATATTATTTACTCTTTTTCCCTGCAAAACAATCTTGTTAGTGGTAAGATTAATCACAAAACATTTTGTAGAGGTGAATGCTACCAAGTTACCTCTATCACACAATTGTGATTGTCTTATTAGGCAGTATTTTAGGCCATCTATCAGGTAGATATTCTCAATAGAGTGAGAATATGTCTTACCTACCTTTCCAACCCTAATGATCTCACCTTTCTTTCCATTACCAAAGGAGACATTACCTCCTTTTAGGTCCTCAAGTGAAAGGAACTGGTCCTTGTTCCCAGTCATATGTTTTGAGCAGCCACTATCCATATAACATATTTGGCTCCTCCCTTTCACCTGGACCTCGGATTCCTCATCGGATTCTCCAATTGCCATAAGTGCTTCTTCATCTCCATCTTCACCCTCTGAGTCCTCATCTGAGCTTTCTTCACAGGCAGCAACCATAGCCTTTATTGATCCTTTGTTCTTCTTGAGTTGAACTTGTTCCTTCTTCTTGTTCCTTCGTTCAGCTCTTTCCTTCTTCCATTCAATTTCCCATTGAGGGCAGTTTCTGATGTGGTGACCAGTCTTCCCACACTTGTAACACCCCTCATTGGTTTGTTTTTCAGGAACCCTTGGTTTGATGTAGCTTCCACTTCTTGAAGGACCATTTCCTCTCATTAAGTACTTCTTGAATTCCTTTGTGATCATGGTCATTTCATCCTCCTATAGATCAGCACCTTCAGTGATTCTGAATGCCATTCTCCTTTCCTTCTTGGGTGCATCCATCTTCATGGTTTTCCTTCTAAGTTCATAGGCTGTGAGATTTCCAATTAGCTCGTCCAACTTAAGAGTGTCAATGTTCTTTGATTCCTGAATGGCAATGATTTTGCTTTCCCAAGTGACTGGCAGAACCCTTGTCAAAATTTTCCCAACTTTGTCCTCTTCAAGAATGACCCTTCCAAGAGACTTAAGTTCACTTGTCAGTGTGGTGAACCTTGTATACATCTCCTGGATGGTTTCCCCTTCCTCCATGGTGAAATTCTCATATTGAGAATATAGCAATGTTCCTCTTGATCTCTTTACTTGAGGAGTTCCTTCATGAGCCACTTGTAAAGTGTCCCATATTTCCTTGGCAGTGGTACAGCTTTGAATTCTACTGTACTCGTTTGGTCCAAGTCCACACACAAACCATTTTTTGGCCTTAGCATTCTTTTCCCATTTTCTCAAGTCCTCAGCATTGCAGCCAACTCTTGTTTTTGGCACATCTACTCCTTCAGCATTCTTCTTCATGGTAGCTAGGGGACCATCAGTGACAATGTCCCATAGCTCATAGTCTTCTCCGATGATGTGATCTCTCATTCTATTTTTCCACCAAGAGTAGTAGTGGCCATTAAAGAGTGGAGGCCTATCAGTGGATTGCCCTTCCCAGTTTCCATGTGATGCGCTCATCTTGATCTGTTCCTAAGGTGTTAGCCTCTTCAAGGATAACCTTCTCTGATACCAATTGATATTTTATACATCAATACCACACACGAGGGGGGGGGGTGATTTGTGTGGTACCCAATTTTTCGCTTAAACTGCTTATGAAGGACCTGGTTCTTCTATGTGCTCCAACTACTATTGTCACGGAATATTAGATATAGAAAATAAAGAACACAGAGATTTTACGTGGAAAACACCCGGCTCAAAAGGTGAAAAAACCACGACCTACTACTCAGTAGGATTTTCCCAAACTTCCACTAAAATCACTGAGCCAAAACAGCATTTACAAAAACTCTTTGTAAACCTAAGGATTAACTCTAGTCCCGTTGTGGCAACTAGCCTCTAACTACTGCGACAACTTCAAGTTAACTCTAACTTGAACACTCTAGGTACCTAATACAATTGCTTCTATGAAAGCTGAAAGGTACAATATGAAAACACCTACTACAATTGGACTAGAAATAAAGAAAGACACATAAAACTCTTCAGGGAGCTGGTTCTTCAATCTGGTTCATGTAGCTTCAGGTTTGCACACTTGAATTACACACGAACTGCTTGCAAAAAGCCTTGCTATTTTTCTCTCAATTCACGTTTAACTTCTGCATTTTTGTGCATACCCGTAAAAGAGAACAAACTCAGTTATTTATTGAGTTAGTAATCAGAGTTTGATTGAGACTCAATTGCTGATCCTCCATCGAATTTGAGTCCTTGAACAATACAAACTCCAACCCTTATCCTTGATCCGGATTGAGTTCTCTTCTCACAAGGAGACTTCTTCTCCTTATCCCATATGCAATCTTTTCGATCAGTTCAGAAGATATTCAGAAGATATTGTTGCTTGATCCCTAAGACTTATCTTCTTCACGTGCATCTCATATGCATAGGTTGATAACCACTGTGTCTCTCAAGATGGACCTGGTCCATCACTGAGTTTATTTGTCATTCTTCAAAACTTCAACTGAACTTGGGCCAACACTTTGGCTTCTCTGTTTCTGTGTAAGGACCCTTCGTGGGCTTTTGTAATCATGTGTTTATGAACACAAAGACGTTTCTTCAATTCGTCTCTGATTTATGCTATATTTCCCTTTATCTGCGTTTGTGAAGAATCTGAATGCATGACTCTACCGATTGGTACGAATGCCGAGCTCGGGTGTAAGTATTTATCTGGCTCTTAATTGATTGACACGATTCCCTGTGGAACCCTTTGCCGTTCCTTGGATCAAGACTGTATTGGATTGACAACCTCGGGTCGTCGGGACCCCCGAATCCGAATTGAATGAGAGTAGGGCTTCAAACTTTCAGAAACAAACTTAGCCTTTCAGACCCCGTGATAGTCCTTGGGGGGGGGGGGATTAGCTCGGATGCATGGGAGCTTGTTTTGAAATCAGAATGAAGATAACCTTTAGGTTTTCGAGAGCGGTCCCCGAGTGGGGGTTCGCTCGAGCTTTGGTGACCTGGAAACTTGTTTTGAACTCAGAGTGAAGATAGCCTTAAGGCGTTGCAGATAAATTCCGGATGAGGGCTTACCCGGATTTAGATGGTCCTTGGGTTAAAGTAATCGAGAGGTCGGTTTAAACTCGACCTGAGGACTCAGGTAGCTCGAGGGCCGGTGGGTCAGGTAAATGACCCGTACTTACAATAGCAGAAACCTTCGAGATAGGGTACCACCTCGAGGCCAAGCCCATATGAGTAGGTTTTTAGAGCTCATCTTCTTTTTGATAGATATCCTCGAGATCGGGTACCATCTCGAGTCTTGTAATGATATCAATGGCTCCTTAGAGCCTATCTTCTTCTTGACAGAGGTCCTCAAGATCAGGTACCATCTCGACGCTTATAATGATGTCAATGACTTTCTGGAGCCTATCTTATTTTTGGTGGAGGTCCTCGAGATCGGGTACCATCTCGAGGCTTGTAATGATGTTAATGGCTCCTTAGAGCATATATTCTTCTTGATGGAGGTCCTCGAGATCGGGTACCATCTCGAGGCTCCTAATCATGCAGGGTTTTTTGATCCCCGAAATTTTTTATAGCAGCATTAATTGCATGACATGGTTATGAAGCGACCAAGGCAATTCCGATGGTACATCTTCCCAAAGCGAAAAATGGCTTAGCCAGCATTAAACCCCGATGGTAAAAAGGCCGATACAGCCTGATGAGATGACTAAGAGTGAATTCAAGCCCTACTTCTTCCGCGAAGAACCTAATCATAAACATTATCCTCCAAAATGACGGGTGAACCTGCGCCAGGGTAACCTGGTACTTTCGACAGAAGTCGAGCACAACCCTATCAGGGGGGCCCAGCGTAACGGGGTACGTGTACACGTTCAAAAAACCCTTGGCGTGATCCATGATGCTCTCTTCCGGAGAAGGTGCCCGCAGTACTACCTTTTCCCCCCATCCGCAGTCTTTCCTCACTAACTCAAGGTGCCACTCTCCTACTAAAGAAATAAACTTCGAGGCATACTCCCAATGACTCCGAGCATTTTGGTTCAAAAATCCTTCAAGGGCGGAACTCCCATGTCCTTGCCGAGCGGACCCTAGTGTAGCAGCCATAACTATGGTAAAACTAGGGAATTGGAACGAGAATTCAAGCAAGGGTTTCAAAATTAAAATGGTGAAGGGCCTAACGCAGGAAAGAAAAGCTCTATAGAGGAGGATAACTCCTCGGAGTAGTGGAATCCTCAAAAGAAGGAATACAACCCTATATGTGGAGAAAGCGACGAATACTAGCCCACTAGACTTTGTCAGCTCTAGTTATGTGCCTTGGGAACTTCCCACTTTTTCCCCATAACTATCGATGTACGCTGCCTCGAGGCTGGACGTCGACGACCCCTCGGGTGTTAATCTCGACCATAATGTCGAGCCTATAGAAACGTGTTTTATGAAGCGTCATAATGACGAAAAATTGGACCCTCCGATTTTACCGTATACACCGAGTTCATCTTAATATATATATATATATATATATATATATATATATATATATATATATATATATATATATATATATATATATATATNGAGAGAGAGAGAGAGAGAGAGAGAGAGAGAGAGAGCTAATGTTATATCGAAATTCGAATATAGCTTATATACTATACACTTACTATATCTATAATACTATACTACTATATATACAATCTTATATAAGGCAATATACTATATAAGGCAATTTCTTATTGTTTAAAAAATAGGCCAAGAAATTATTTAATTTACAAGAAATTACTATATAATATAATATTTTATATATATATATATATCTAAATTATATAGTATATATATATATATACACTATAGGCCAAAAAATTATATAATTTACAAGAAATTACTATATAATATATATATATATATATATATATATATATATATATATATATATATATATATATATATAGATATATATATATATAATTTACAAGAAATTGCTTTAAGTAGATTTTTTTTTTTAAAAAATAGGCCAAGTCCACATATATATATATATACACATATAAGCCATGTATATAGTGTGTGTGTGTGCGTATATATATATAGTGTGTGTGTGTGTGTATATATAGTGTGTGTGTGTGTATATATATATATATATATATTTATTTATAATATAGATATAGATATTGTAAGGCCCCGGAAATTTTCGCTAAGTAATTTAGGATTTCGTGGTGTCACGTAGGCTTATTATAACATTTTTATGTGCTATTAACATGGTGTACATCCATTGGATTTGGTAAATATGTGTATAAGTCTTATGGTAAGTAATTTGGGGTCCAAGGAAAGACCAAAGTCTAAGAAAAATTGGAAAAGTCCATAATAGGCAAAAATTCCCAACGATCTTGCACTAGTCCCTACTTTGAACAAGCACATCTAAATATGTATAACGTTTTATGTGATGAATAACCTATCAAATGAAAGGTCTTTGAGTCTAGTTTCCAACACTTCAAACCGTTCATCATTTGGACATTCCTACACAAAGTTATGACCAAATTACCAAATGCTGGAAAAAATGCAATCCTGTGTCAGATCTGCGATCTCAATGTCCATTATGCGGTCCGCATTTTTGATCTGCGGTCGCAAATACGGTCGCAAATTGGACTAGTGTAGCCCAGTTTTGGATGCCGATTTTGTGGTGCATTATGCGGCCAGCATTCGCATTCTGCGGTCCATTCTGGCTATAGCAGACTTGACATCGGGAGGGTTAATTTTTTTAAATTTTTATAAACCCCGGTACCCCCATTTTTAAATATAGTAGGCTTTTAGAGTTCATTTTTGGGGGTCATTTTCTACTGATTTTAGAGTA